>NC_090802.1:43849374-44159999 GCF_036512215.1 Solanum lycopersicum
ACCGCGTCCAATTCCAAATCATGAGTTGAATCGTTACGTTCATGCACTTTTAATTGTCTTGAAGCATAAGCAATCACATTCTTCTCTTGCATTAGCACTGCACCCAAACCAGAATAGGATGCATCACAATAAACAATGAAGTTCTTACCCTCTACGGGCAAGGTGAGAATGGGTGCGGTAGTCAACAAAGTCTTGAGCTTCTGAAAGCTTTCCTCACACTCATCCGACCATACAAATGGAACATTTTGCTTAGTCAAGTTCGTTAGTTGGGAAGTAATAAAAGAGAATCCCTTGACAAATCGGCGGTAGTAGCTAGCTAACCCAACAAAGCTCCTTATTTCTGACACATTAGTAGGTCTTACCCAATTCTTCACTGTCTCAATCTTAGAAGGATCCACCATCACTCCATCCTTAGAAACCACGTGCCTCAAGAAGGACACTGCATCTAGCCAAAACTCACACTTAGAGAACTTGGCATAAAGCTTTTTCTCCCTCAACATTTCCAATACCATTCTCAAATTCTCCTTATGTTCCTCCTTACTTTTAGAGTATATCAGTATATCGTCAATAAATACGATCACAAAGAGATCCAAATATGGCTTAAAAATTCCGTTCATCAAACTCATGAACGCAGCAGGGGCATCCGTAAGACCAAAAGACATCACTACAAATTCATAATGCCCATACCTTGTTAGAAAAGCAGTCTTTGGCACATCCGTTACCCGTATGTTCAATTGATGATAACCGGATCTCAAGTCAATCTTAGAGAAGACACAAGCACCTTGTAACTGATCGAACAAGTCATCAATGCGAGGAAGAGGATACTTGTTCTTTATGGTTACCTTGTTCAACTGCCGGTAGTCTATACACATCCGAAAACTCCCATCCTTCTTCTTTACAAACAAATCTGGAGCACCCCAAGGAGATGCAATTGGTCTAATGAAGCCTTTGTTCAACAACTCTTGAAGTTGTGCTTTTAACTCTCTTAACTCCACGGGAGCCATTCTATATGGGGGTATAGAAATGGGGCGAGTACCCGGTTCAAGATCAATACAGAAGTCAATATCCCTATCTGGTGGCATACCAGGAAGATCTGCAGGGAACACATCCAGAAACTCACGGACCACCGAAACCGACTCAATCGAAGGTACTTGGGTAGTGTCATCCTTGAGATGTGCCAAGAAAGCTAAACACCCTTTACTAACCATTTTCTTAGCACGAAGGAAGGAGATGATACGCACCAGATTGGAAGTATAGTCACCCTCCCACACTAACGGATCTGTCCCAGGCTTGGCTAACATCACCGTTTTAGCATTACAATCCAAGATTGCAAATTGCGGAGAAAGCCAAGTCATACCCAGAATTACATCAATCAACCATTTCGAAGATAACCAAATCTACATAAGTGATGCTCCCCACAAAGTTCACCAAACAAGACCTATATACCTTTTCAACTACCACATACTCACCCACCGGAGTAGAAACACGAATAGGCGTATCAAGTAATTTACAATGTAAATTTAGACCATTAGCAAATGAGGAAGATACATAAGAAAATGTGGATCCAGGATCAAACAATACAGAAGCCATGCAATCACAAACTGAAAGATTACCTGTGATGACAGCATCAGATGTCTCCGCTTCAGATCTCCCAAGGATAGCATAACAATGGGCCCTTTCGTTTGTTTTCCCGTTGCCCCTACCATGTTGTGATGTAGTGTATCCAGGTTGCCCATCACCTCAGCCGTTCTGGTGACCACCATTACCTCGACCACCACGTCCTCCAGAATAACAGCCTCTACCATGACCACCTCTACCTCTAACATTTGGAGGTCTGTAACTCAGTTTTGGACAATATCTCTTAATATGTCCAATCTCCCCACATCCATAGCACTCTCTAGGTCCATGCATAGGTCTCTCAGAGAAGTGTTGACCGGTCTGAGGTGGACCCCCAACTACAGTCTGTAGTGAAGACTGAATTGGTCGGACTGAGTAACCTCCAGAACCTTGTCCTCTAGAGTAAGAACCATTAAACTCACCTCCCTTTCTGAACCTTTTTGATGTAGTTGCCATGGTGAAGTCATCTAGCTTCACTCGCTCTACCTCTATTAGGAAGTCTACCACTTCTTGAAAAGATTTCGTTGTAGCCGCTACCTGTAAGGCTGAAATCCGCAACTCTGATCTCAACCCCTTCACAAAACGGCAAATCCGCTCTTGTGGACTGAAACATAGTTGGATGGCATACCGGGATAATGCACGAAACCTAGCCTCATATGCAGTAACCGACATCCTACCTTGCTCTAGGCTCAAAAATTCATCTCTTTTCCTATCCCTCAAAGTCCGGGGAATATACTTCTCCATAAACAAGCTAGAGAATGATGCCCAAGTCATAGGTGGCGCCTCTGTTGGTTGACACTCAACATGTGACCGCCACCATATTTTGGCATTCCCTTGAAACTGATAAGTCACAAACTCAACACCAAACCGTTCTACTATACCCATCTTGTGTAGTAGCTCATGACAGTCAACCAGAAAATCGTAGGCATCCTCAGATTCAGCACCCTTGAAGACTGGAGGTTTCAATTTAAAGAACTTACTAAAAAGTACATGCTGATCATTTGTCATTATAGGCCCAGTAGTAAGACGTGAAAACGTGCCTATGTCCAATGAGGCATCCATACGAGGAGCCATAGTAGCCGCATGTTGCACCTCCGGAACTTGAGGCGCTGGTGCAGAAAACACTGGAGGTGTCTGGCGCTGATCAGATAACCCACTAAGATAAGCGAGAACCTGATTGATCATCTCTAGGGTAGGTTGGGGTGGCAATTCATCATTTTGCACTTGTTCATTCTCCACTTCCTCACCCTCTCTTACTACTTCCTCAGTCGGTGGAGGAGTCACCGCCCTAGCATCAGATGGGCTAGGCGCTCGTCCTCTTCCTCTAGAGGACGTCCTCCCACGACCTCTACCGCGGCCTCTTGCCACTGCTCCTCTTCGAACTACAGTCTCAGTTGTTGGCTCAGATGTTTCTTGTCTTGCCGGTGTTGGTGTTGGCACGGTTGTTGCTCTAGTTCTTACCATCTGCGAAATAGAGTGAAGATGGTCAGATACCAATTTGTATCACCTAGATACCAATTGGATCCAAGTAATAGCATGAAAGAGGGAATGAAAGAATGGAATCTTCCTAAAGTCTTATAGCCTCTCAAAGAAAAGTAAATGCGTCCCCCTACCATTCCTTAAGACTCTACTAGACTCGTTCTTGTGTGATGAGACCAACGAACCTAATGCTCTGATACCAAGTTTGTCACGACCCAAATCCGGGCCTCGACTGGCACCCACACTTACCCTCCTATGTGAGCGAACCAACCAATCTAAACCTTAACATTTCAATGTAATATCAACATAAAGTAATGCGGAAGACTTAAACTCATTAATAAAAACCAATAATCAACTTCTATAACCCATAACTTATGATTCCCCAAAATCTGGAAGTCATCACCACAAGAACATCTACGATCAAATGACTAAACTAAGAGTATTCTAAAAGCTAAAAATAAATAAAAGCTAGTCCATGCCGGAACTTCAAGGCATCAAGACATGAGGAAGAAGATCCAGTCCAAGCTAGAAGCATTAGCTCACCCTGAAGATCCGGTGTGACGAAGACTGGCTAGAATTACTGTTGAGTTGAAGACGACGGCACGTTTGCTGCATTCCACAAATAACAAAGAAGAAAACATAAAAGTAGAGGGTCAGTACAAACACAGGTACTGAGTAGATATCATGGCCAACTCAAAATAGAAAACAGTATATATTAAGCAATGTCATAAAATCAACTAATATCCTTAGCATGTAGCATTTACAGTTACCATAAACCTTGGTTACAACACAAAGCACATCAATGAGGACTCACGCCTCCTCATCATACTCATTTGGGATTCGGTTCATTAGATTGAATATATTAACATCTTTCAAGATTCATTATCTTTATTCCCCTGTGTCGGTACGTGACACTCCGCTCCTTAATATACTATCCTGGTGTCGGAACGTGACACTCCGATCCTCATTCTATCCTGGTACCGGAACGTGGCATCCGATCCATATTCTATCCTGGTACCGGAACAAGGCACCCGATCCATATACTATCCTGGTGTCGGAACGTGACACTCTGATCCTCATAAACTATCGTGGTACCGGAACGTGGCACCCGATCCATATTCTATCCTGGTGTCGGAACGTGACACTCCGATCCTCATATACTATCCTGGTACCGGAACGTGGCACCCGATCCATATTCTATTCTGGTACCGGAACGTGGCACCCGATCCCCTAATCTCACTACTTTCGTTCATCAAGCCTTCCTTTATACCAAGGCATCATCATTAATAAAGTAGATTAGGGTTATCTTTCAAGATTTTGGATTCAATAGCTTCATCATGCTTATTTTATCACAATCATATAATCACATTCATGCAAGCATACAATTAAGCATATAGAAGGGTTTACAATACTACCCATACATATCATTCGCTATTAAGAGTTTACTACGAATAGCATAAAAACCATAACCTACCTCTACCGAAGATTCGTGATCAAGCAAGCAATTTTCCCAAGCTTTGTTTCTCTCTTCCTCGTTCGATTCTCCCTCTCTCTCTTGTTCTTTCTATTTTCTTACTCAAAATCTCTTTCTTTTACCCTAATTAGTATATAATTAGAAATAAAAGATGGCAATAATAACTCACTAATTAACTTAAGGTTACCTCTTTTAACCCCCAAGTAATTAGACTTATTTGTATTAACCCTCTAACTTTATAATTAAAGTAGGAATAGTCCAAAACGTCCCTCAAAACGTATAAAGAAATCCGACACAGACTGGGATTACGCAGTCTGTGACGGCCCGTCGCGCCTGCGACGGTCCGTCCTGCTGCCCCGTCATAGAGTTCAGAGACTCAATTTCTCTGAAGAGTCTGTGACGGTCCGTCACACCTGTGACGGTCCGTCCTTCCATTCTGTTACGAAGTTCAGAGAGTCGATTTTCAGTACCCAATCTCAGATTTTCTAAGTGTTTTGAAACGAGACCCTGCGACGGTCCGTCGTGCCCATGATGGTCCGTCGTGGGGTCCGTCGTTTCTTCCAGTTTTTCCATAATTGAAGTCTGCTGCTCAAAACGACTAAACAGGTCATTACGCTATGCTAACAGAGTGATTGTTCATTAATACTTTGATATTCTTTCAATCATATCCTGCCAAGAAGTGGAAACAAACTGGCGAAAGCACCATGACAAATAGTTGTAGCTTCTATTTGTCCTGATATTAGGGTTTTGCAATCAACTAAAAAGCAGTAAAGGAGGAGTGAGAAGCTATCCGCTTGTAGAAATATTGGTATGAGATTTGGTATATAGGTTCTTAGTGATCTTCTCTCTTTCAGTTGTAGCAATTACTTTTATGGATATTCATGAAATGTGTCAATATTTAAAGTGCACACTATGGATTTTCATGAAATTTGTTTAGATTTGCTGAGTTTGATTTCCTTTAAATTTTTTATTTCATTTTTAATGTGCAAGAAAAAGTGGGTGATTGAATTCATATTGGGTTGTTTTAATATATTTTATTTTGTGTAAATGATTATTAATGCACATCTTAAAATATTTCTATATAAATATCTTAGTACGAGAAATATTATTTTTGAAATTTATAGTAAATTAATTCATTCTAATTATTTATTAGATAATGTAATGCTTGAGATAATTTAAACTGGATAATAATTTAACATGTGATCAGTGAATATATCAGAAAAACTTATTATTTTAATAATATATCGTGTCATATAATTTTTTTATGGCCTAAACAATATTGCCATACTTTAAGAGTGTGGCCTGAGTATTGCAAATTGTGACACGTACATACGCAATAGGTTACACTTCAAAACTGTTGTCATAGAAGAGGTAGAGAGTGCTACACTTTAGAAGTAAGGCAAAAAAGGTAGTAAAGGCTACACTTTGAAAGTGTAGTTGTATGAAAGTAAAGTGTTGTTGTATAGGGTATTTCAAAGCCTGGCCATTGTACCTCATGTGCCACATTTTTTAAGCGTAACTTCTAAGGTAACACTTGAAAACTGTGGCCTAAAGTCAAGGGTTACGCTGCTTTTGGCCACTCCCTTGAAAGCGTTGCCAAAAGTCCAAAAGTTTGGCCTTTGATTATAAGCCATACTTTTTGATACTTTAGGAAACTGTTTTTAGGGGTGGTTAAAGGACTAAAATTTTTTAGCGGGGAATCGGTTTTATTCAAAGAATGAGACTAGAACAAGAGCAACTCTCAAGTACTTTACTTCAGTCCCAGTATGGAAAGACTTCCCCCATATATTTTGTAATGATCTCCTTGGGAAAACATTGTGCTTCTAATTGAATTTACTATCTAAGTACAAAGCATGACCATCATATACCTTAACCATATATGACTACATGGATGTGTTTAAGTTCTACCATTGGCAAGTGGAACAAACTCATCGGAGTAGGATAGAACTCCGGATTCCTTGTGTTGCTATCGCGGTCTCTGTCTGTTATTTCTTATTCTCATTATATGGAATACCTATTAGCATTAGAGAAATTCTATGAATTTTGGTGGTGGTATGGGACGCTATATAGACATTGCAGAATAGACTTTGAAAGTGTTATTGGGAGTTCCTCGGTCTTCTCCAAGACCATTACTTGTATGTCCTTTATGTGTTAAATGTCTACTAAATGAACTAATGGATATAATGACTTATGTTAAGAATGTATGTTAATGGAATAAGTACTTATCTAGAGTAGTTAACGGTTGTCTAGTTAAGGTATGAAGGGGGAATAGGAATGGTCACTTTGTATCTTACCTAGATGAGTCTCTAGAATGAATCTAGTTAGGAAATATGTTGATTATGTGGATATGATCTAAACATAGGAGGTCTACAGGAATATTTAGGTAGTCTTGAAAAGGTTAATCGTTGACGTTATCTTCTTGATCTACTTAAGTAAGTATTTTTATATCCTTTAATGAGGAAATTTCATATTATCTATACGTTGATATGTTGATGTCTTGTAAGTGTATTTGTGACTCGTTAAAATTACTCTTGAGGATCATTTAGGCATGCTTAGGAGGTTTGATGGGCAGACTTTTCTTGTGTCGCTTAAGTGAGTCTTAAGAAAGCAATATGTGGGATAATCACATACTACAAGATGTGTACGGTGAAGATAAGCAACTTCGCTGTACAATGAAGGAATTCATTGTAACATTGAGTTGAGGTTACTTTAAATTGAATTCAGTAATTATTATATTTGTTTAAAATGTTATTTTATGTTATTCTAAGTTGATGTTATTCTCATGATTATACTATGATTTTTAAATTAAAAGATGCATATTTCTACTAAATGTCTTATTTATATTATTTTCAAGCATTATTACATACTCAGTACATATGATTGTACTAACTCTATACTTTTATCTATCTCTATAGTAGTTGGTAGGTGAGGAGCATTTGTGAAGGAAGACTTGGACCGTAGCATCGTTCAAGAGAAGTCGATGTATGTCCACATTTGATTCAAGAGCATAAATGTCTTTTATGCTTTCATATTGATGTATTGTCATAGACTAAGTATTTCTCTATTAGTATTGTATATGGGTCGTGTCCCAAAAGTATTCTCGTGTCTTAAGTTTTATGACATTGAGACATAGTATTTCCTATGACTTTTTATAAAAGAGTTTTCAAAGATTATGATATGTTTTGTGAAAAGTTCTAATGTCGCACTACTTTTTATTATGTTTATGCAATGAATGATATGTAAGTGCTTGTGTAAGACCTCCGAGAGGTCAAGTACGCCGGTTGCAATCCGAGATTTCCCTTAACTTCTAAGGAATGTTTTAGAGATGTGACACTGTCGGTGGTTGGTAGTCGGTCAAGGTTGGTAGTTAAATTTCATTGGTAGTTAGGTCTTTTGGTTATGAAGTAATTCCTATACTATGTCGTGTTGCCTATATCTAGAACCTTTATCTCTCCTGAAATTTTTAGATGAAGAAGATTTCACCTTGGGTTTCATGCTAATAGATCAAAATTATCCATTAAAGTCTAGTAATTCGAATCAAGGTATGGTACTTTTAAACCGTTGATCTTTTACATTCATAGAGTCCCTAAATTCCTCTATTTTAAATTATATAGCTCCAAAATTATCTAGGTTTTTCTTCCTGGAAAATGGATTAATTTGATTATTAATGTTGATGGTTTAATTATGTCTAATTATACATGAATTGATTTTTTACAATGTTGTTATGATGTTTCCCCTATGAACAAAGCAAACTCCCCATGTTTTCCAAATTCCCGTAGTGGATTGTTGTTGATTATGTAAGATGAGTATTATGACTTAAAGCATCAAGAAATAGAATTACATGTAATTATGATAGAATTCCAATTTAGCTATAGAATTCTAAATTTGGTGATTGAAAATAGTGTTGAACGCTGAAAGGCAAAATTACCAATGCTTGCATGATCTGATGAAACATATCTGGATGTTTGAAGGGTTCTTTTAGAGTAAACTGCAACTTTTGTTTTTCATGTTGTTTTTTTAAAGTTTATTCTCATAAAACACTTACAACCACGATGTGAATGGTTTTGCTACATAGAAAGTGCATTTAGGTCGAGATACTAATCTCACCTAATTGAATCAATGAATAAGATCCATACTTATTAACTATATTTGATCAACAAGAGGACATATCTCTCTATGGATGATGATAAAAGCAAAGAAAATACTATTATGTGGGAATTATGCTTCGCACAGAGTGGATACTGACATTTAGATTGTCACTCATTCATTTGTAGAGGTCGGGTTTCTCTAAGAGGTCTCTTGGGATGGAAGTTCTGTCATTAATATAGGTCGGTTTTCTAGTAGCAATCTTCTTATCCCATTATAATATTCCCCGATAGGTTCATGAGCTAGTGTATCCATTTGTGCAAGAAGTTTCTGATTCTACCTCATGCAACTAGAACAATCCTTTTCACTGTGAGAGACACTAGGTGAACTTGTTTTATCTTACATGGTATCTATGAGAGTTAAGGCTAATACTCCAATAGCTAGATTATATATGAATTATTTTTATTTTAAAAAGTATATCATATGAGTGAAAAGACTTAAATATGATTTAGGTTGCACTTACCATGATGGTAGAAATTATGTATTCTAACCCTCTTATGTCATGTTTCAATCGGTCAATTGCATGTCATAAAATGAAATTTCCTACCTAGAATGTTTTCAATGTTTTATGCATAGCTATCATATTAGTGTATTTTTGTACTAACACATACTTCTTCATTTTCCCCAAATGTGGGGTTTGATAGGCTTTGTTTCCATTCTAGTTGGTAGAGCTTGCACTTTGATTTCATTCCTAGCTCTGTGAGTCCTCATGGTTCGACAAAGTTCTTTCCTTATGTTATTTTGTCTTTCCTATATACATTTGAATATTACTTATAAGCTAGGCCCAAATTCATTAAATTGTAATAGATGGGTAGTTAAAACATGAGTTAGATTTCAATTTTTCAATAATGAAGATTTAGACTTTATTGTTGTTTTAATATTATTGTTTGATTTCAAATTCTAGATTTTCTAGAGGTCTCACACAAATTTTTATGCCATAAAAACTCAACTCCTCCATATCAGCAATCGAGGTTGTCCTCATAGCCTCCATATCATTAAGGTCCTTCTTCCTTGCTCTAGACTCATCCTCCTATCGACTTCTACGCCTCTTCGCATGCTCTCGAGGGGGAGATGGTGGAATCTCAAAAGTTGCAAATAAAGCCACCAACACTGTGTCCTCAGCAGGCTCTGCAGAAGGGGCCTTATACTAAGGCACCCTAGAATCTAGGATCATATCAATATCTACTCGCAGACTCTCAACCGAAGCCTGAAAGGTAGACATGTCCACCGGAGACGCTGACAATGCCAGCACCTGTAACTCAAAAGCGTCTAAAAGGTTATGAACCTCACTGATCTTCTACTCTATGTGATATGCTTTTTTACGCTCCAAGTGTTCCCCCGCCTCAGCAATAGACCTGTGTATCCAAGGTTGGATGTGATGAAGAAGTGTGGCCATCTAAGTCTTTAATTTCTTGACCCTAACAAGCTGGACCAGAGCAGGGAAAGGGGCTAAGCGAGAGGATCTAGGGGCAGTGCAACTACCCGGGATAGACGCGACTAGGTAGTGTCAGTGGTCACTGAAGTAGCCTGCGATGCCGTTCGAGAATGTGCTACTGTATCAGCAAGATTGTCACCAAGTGGAGGCAACTCTGGATGGGGCCCACTGCGTGGAGCCAACTTATTGGCTTCATTCGTGATAAGGCCAATATAAACAATGGCCAGCGGAGTCTTGAGCTTTTCAATGTGCCAAATGGGCACACCTTCGGACCTTCATAGGTAAAACATCATGCACAGAAAAGGGTAAGTAATGGTGACCATGAGAGCTCTCTCGTGCATGACCACTTGTAGAATAAAATTAAAGTCCTACTCAAAACTGTCTATCATCGCCGCCATCAGAACTGCGCGATCCCATGTAACTATATTATAAGAAGTCGTTGGGGAAAGGTAGTGGCGGACAGTCAACCATAAAAACTTAGTGGTGAAAGTCAAGTTAGCCTTCCTCATGTCTCCCTTCGGCTTCGTTAACCAGTCGGCACCCTCTCCATCAATAGATAAGTGCATGGCCATCCACCTCTTGGTGGTATCTCTCAGCTATGTCTCACGGAAGAATTGGCCAGCTTTAACAATTTGCCACCATTAGTCAAACTCGGCGGTTAGAGAGGTCTTGTTGGAATCAACATCCTTGTTATACAGATACCGGCGGATGCATGGTAAGTT
Source organism: Solanum lycopersicum (assembly GCF_036512215.1). Taxonomy (NCBI): domain Eukaryota; kingdom Viridiplantae; phylum Streptophyta; class Magnoliopsida; order Solanales; family Solanaceae; genus Solanum; species Solanum lycopersicum. Next base: position 43,860,248 of record NC_090802.1, read on the forward strand.
AATGTCGACATGTATTCCGCGTACTCTTACGTGCTCAAGTGAGGTCTATTAAGCGGGGGCAGCCTTCGTATCAATATGTTATCGGAGAGTAGCCACATAAAAGGCGTAAAACTCTCGGACCAACTCCTCACTGTAGCGGCCCAAAGAACGAGTTGTCCACTCTAGCCGGTGTATGGTGAAGAGATTGTGGATATCTTGAATTGTTGGGAGACTTCTCATAAGGAACCGCCCCCTCTCTAGTGTAAGGGTCCGTGTCATGACACCTTTATGATTTAGAAACATGGCATCTGAATAAACTTGGTATTGCCCCTTGACACACCATCGGTTCGGCTGGTCGGAATACGGGTCAAGATCCCCAGTCGCTGGTCCTATAGTGGAATCAGGATTATCAGCCTCATCGGACGTGGCTGACTATGCAGCCATGGCGGGTGCCGGGGCTTTTGCGGACCCAAAGCCTCCCTCTGACCACGAAACTCCTTAGGAACCATACACTCCTTCTTCCTGTGTAGCTGACCTAGAAGTTTTGCCGGTCAGTCTGCGCTCCTCATCAAACTAGGAGGCAGTGACTACGCCGGACGCCACCTATTTGGGCGTATCTCTATTTGCACGTGCATCTCATGCTGGAGTGGCATTGTTTGGGGGCACATACTCGGGATAATACTCATCATCATAGCCTATAACCAGTCGGGCAGATGGGGCGACAGACTTTGAACACCCATGTGTGTAAACTCAATCTTGTTTCGCTGCCATTAGAGATAGTACATGTAAATAATAAATATTAATACTAGAAAGAGAAAACAAGACAATCACAAATGACACAAAATACATATAAGAGCAAAGCTATAATGACATCTATGTAGTAGTAGTGAAATTCGATGAACCGAGTGATGATTCGTCATGAGTATGACAGACCGTCATGGGTTCCATCATGTCTTACTTCAACGATGTGTATGTGGAGACACCTGAAGGAAAGTCTCTCACAGTTAAGAAAGATAAGCAGGACAGACCGTCGTTATAATGATAGTCCATTATCGATGTCCGTCATGGGCCACTTAGAAAAAGTATGGAGACCCTTAGGAGAGGAGTTTTTCACCGTCATGATGGTTGCGCCATACGGACCGTCGAGGGTACGATGTTCCGTAATAGATGTCCGTTAGAGGACACTTGGAAAACAATGAAGACCCTTAGGACAACGGTCTCTGACAACCATGACTGTTCTGCAGGACATACAATCGTGTTAATGACGGTCTGTCGTAAATAACTATCAGAGGACACATAGAAAAAGTTGGATACCCTTGGGAATAGGGTCTCTGACAACCAGAACGTTTGTGCAGGACGGAACGTCGTGGGAATGACGATCCGTCCCATATGTCCGTTGGTGGACACTTAGAGAAAACAAATAGTGATGTGTTGGAACGGACCCTATGATGGTCTGTCGTGGTTACGATGGTCCTTCATTGAGGTCTCGTTCTGTCATACAGTGACAGAACTGAGGAGCCACCATCATCCCTTATGACTCAAGCGGAATACTTAGTGTTAACCAACATGTTTCTATCCCAAATACCTAGCAAACAAGCAATGCTAAAACACCAATTTCTCGAGTATAAACAAGAAAATTCGAGGATTTTCAACCGAGGTCAGTGAAAATTGGATCACAGAATGAAGACCCACCAAAAAGAAATAGGCTAATCGTAATTGAAAAACAAAAATGCAATGTAAATTGTTAGAGATTAGAGACATACTTTAGAAGAGGAGAAAAACAAGCAAGTGAAGTAGTTAATTATTAAGCGCAGAAGAACAGCAGCAGACTCTTACCAGTAGAAAGAAGATTTCTAAAATTGGGGATTTGGGGAATTGAAAAGTTGATAGAGAAGAGAGGTAGGATGTTGGAAGTTTTAAAGGGAGGGAATGAGAGAAAGATGGAAAGAAGTGGTAGAAATGAGGGGTGGGGGGTTTTAAAGGGTAATAATTTTGAAAATTTTCTAGCCGAGTCAGGTCGGGTTTCTTGTTAGTGGCGCAACGAGTTCCCGACAAAGGTCCATCGCATATGCAACGGTTTGAAATGGGTTCCCTCGTGGGTGGCCTAATTTTTAAAATAAATAAAAAACATACCTGGCACGATGGATTCATGCGACGGTCCGTCCCAAGCGTGACGTTCCATCGCGAGCGTGAGGGTACGTTGATGTATTCATTAGTGAATGTTGCGGAGTGATTTTGTTTATACATTCCTAGTGATGTGCCTGCAAATTTAAAACTATTAGTAGAAAATTCTACCGTTAATAGAAAGAAAACTATACGTATTTTGTTGCCTCTCAACAAGCGCCTGATATAACGTTGCAGCACGACTTAAGACACTTTATTACTTAGACTTCATCAGTATGGTATGCCTCTCCGTGTCTGTGGCATACAAGTAAGTTAGTTCCGCAAGAATAAAAAACAATAGAAAAGTTAAAATTAAGAAAATATTGACTAAACTTTAGTAATCTCAAACTTTCTTCTTAAATAAGAAGTAAAGTGGTCGTATCAAGTAAAAAACCGAACTAATAAGGTATGGATTATTCCCAAGAGGAAAATAGTTTAGACTTAACTTTATTCTATTATTACTATTGTTTAGTCAATTATTTACAAAGAAAACAAAAAAAATAAAGGGGTTTTTTTAATCTAAATTAATGAAAATGGTTAACTAAATTAAAGTAAACAACTAACAGATTTAAATCTTCAAGTTTAATCAATTCAAAAAGTAATTAGGGTTTAAGTGTTCCCTACGGGTTCCTAACTAGATAATCCTAACTATAAGTATCTTGGATGTAAAGTAATAAGTTATGTATCTCTAAATCCTTGGTCCTACATCTAAAAAATTTCACTCCGCACCTTGATCTGGCTATGTGTGTTGCTTTACTAACCCTTACCTTCACATCATATTAATCATTGTATTCAATATTTAACTAATTTATTACCTCGTACCAATATACACTAGCCTACTAAATAGTATACACTAAATCTACATTGATAATTCTTTTCCTATAATCTACCTCCATGGTCCGGCAAGTAGCATTTAGGCGAGTTCTAACATTGGTCATCCGTAAAAAAGACTTCTAAACAAAAGAATTAGCAATCCATGCAAGACACAATTGTAGACTTGCTATTTAAGTTAGATTTTACCTCGTTATTCAACCATGGTTTCCAAAACCCTTGTTATGGAGTTTAGTAGTTACCCATAGTTATAATCACACTATTCATATAAACCATATAAGAATTTATGCACTTACTTTAATGAGAAAGAATGAAATCCATAAATTCACTTGATTAATCAACAAAAGCACCAACAATCATTCCAGAAAAAGTGTATCAATTGCCGTAATTAATCCTTCAATACTTGACAAAAAAAGTAAAACTTATCCAAAAAGTCTAACTATTGAAAAGTCTTACCTTAAAAAAAAGTCTACTATCATAAAGTCTTACTCCAGAATATCTAACTCTCCGAAAATGAGGTTTTTCGAATTATTTTTAATAAAAAAAAGAATTCTAATTACTGAAAATCTGTCAAAACGCGTTTGAGTCGACGGATCTCGTGACAGGCTGTCGTGGTCACGATGGGTCATCATGGCCTCCGTGGTCCCATACTTAACAAATTCTTCTGCTGCTTTTTTCATTACCTATAAATGGACAGGTATGACGGACCGTTCAAAGCACGACGTTCCCTCGAGAGTCTCCATTCCATTATACTTAAAATTCATGAAATTTTTATAATGGGACTACTTTCTAATCATTGCGATGAACCAGCAGGACGAACCGTCGGGGCAATGACCGTCCATCATGGTCTTCCGTAATCCCACACTAAGTCAGACTTCTCCATCATCCTTCATAAGCTTCACTACGATTCCACCTACGGACAGTCATAAGCTCCAAAGGTGGTCTTTTCTGCATTTTTTCGCTCGAAAACTTCCGCTTTCATATTTGGACAGATTTCTTGCAAATAAGAAGAAACTTACATAAAAATTAATACAAAAAGGCATTTTGACATAGACTAAACTTAAGGAAAAAACATGAAAAATACCATGAAACCACGGTACATCTGCAATTGAGTTGGAAACCAAGAAGAATGTATGGCTTATGGTGAATACATAATGATCAAAAATATATTTCGGGAATGCTGAATCGGAGAATGAATTGGTCGAGGCATACCATCTTGATGAAGTATGAGTAATCAAGTGTCTTCAGTCGTGCCGCGACGTTAAAAATCAGGCGCTAGTTTTGAGGCAACCCAATACTCATAGTTTTTGTTCTAGTAAAGATATTATTTTCTACTAATGGGTTTTACATTTGTAGAAACACAACACCAGGAAATTCTTCAAAAAATCACTCCACAACATTCACTAACGGATACATCAACGGACCTTCACTCTTGCAACGGAACGTCACCTGAATCTGTTGTACCAAGTATGTTTTTCATTTATTTTTAAAATTAGGGCATCCACGAAGGAACCCATGACGGACCATCGCATCTGAGACGGACCATCGTCGGGGAGTCATTGTATCACTAACAAGCAACCCGACCCGCCTGGCCGGAGAATTTTAAAAATTATCAACCTATAAAACCCCCCACCCCTTCATTTGAACGATTTCTTTCCCTCTTTCTCCCATTCCCTCTCTTTCAAACTTCCTACTTCATACCTCTCTTCCTTATCAACTGATCACTTCCTCAAATCCCCAATTCAGAAAATCTCCTTTCTACCGGTCACAGTATGCTATTGTGGTTCTGCTCTTGATAACAAAGTTCCTCACTTGCTTGTTTTTCTCCTCTTCTAAGGTATGTGTCTCTTATCTCTACCCATTTACATTGCATTTTTGTTTTTCAATTACTATTAGCCTATTTATTTTTGGTGGGTCTTTGTTCTTTGACCAAATTCTGTGTGACCTATGTTCAATGTCCTTGATTTGCCTTGTTAAAAATCTATAAATTAGTACTTTAGAATTGCTAGTTTTCTAGGTACTTGGGCTAATAACATATAGGTTAACATTAAGTATTCCATTTCAGTCACAAAAAATGATTGTGGCATCCTCAGTTCTGTCACTGAATGACTGAACGAAAACCCGATGACAGACCATCGTACCCACGACGGACTATCATAGGTTCTATTCCAACACCCCACTATTCATTTTCTCTAAGTATCCACCAACGGACAAATGGGACAAACCGTCATTCCAACGACGGTCCATCCTGCACAACCTTCATGGTTGTCAGAGACCCTTGTCCTAATGGTCTCTAACTTTGTTTTAAGTGTCCTGTGACGGACATCTAAGTCGGACCGTAAATAACACGACGGTCCGTCCTACCAAACCGTCATGGTTGTTAGAGACCCTTGTCCTAACGATCTCCAATTTTGTCTAAGTGTCCTCTAACAATCATCTATGACAGACCGTCATACCCTCGTCGGTATGTCCTGCACAACCGTAATGATGGTCAGAGACCCATCTCCTAAAGGTCTCCATACTTTTTCTAGGTTCCTTACGCCAGACATCGACGATAAACTGTCATTATAACAACGCTCCGTCCTTCTTATCCGTCATAAAAATCAGAGACTTTCCTTCTGGGATCTCCACATGCACATCATTGAAGTAAGATATGACGGACCCCATGACGGTGCGTCATACTCATGATGAGCCATCACCTGGTCTGTCGTATTTCACTACTACTACTACATAAATGTCATATCTTTGCTCTTTTGTGTATCTTTTGTCATTTTTGTTTGTCTTGTTTTCTCCTTCTAGTACTAATATTTATTATTTACAGGTACTATCTCTAATGGCATCGAACTAAGATTGAGTTTACACACGTGGGTGTTAAAAGTCAGTTGCCCCGTCTGCCCAACTATTTATAGTCTCTAATGATGAGCATGATCTCGAGTACGTGCCCGCAGGCACTGCTACTCAAGCATGAGCTGCATGTGTAACCAAATAATATCCCAAAAAGGTGGCATTCGCCGTAGTCACTACCTCCCAGAATGATGAGGAGGGCAAACTAATCGGAACACCTTCTTGGTCAGCTACACAAGAAGAAGGAGCATCTTGTTCCTTAGGAGTTTCGTGGTCGGAGGGAAGCCTCCGGGTCCGCAGAAGTCCATGCACTAGCCAGGTCTGCATAGTCTTCCTTGTCAGAAGAGGTTGACCGTACTTATTCCACTCCAGGCTCACCGAGTGGTGCTCTCGCCCCGATTGCCGACCAGCCCAACCAGTGTTGTGTCGACGGGCAATACCAAGTGTATTCAGACGCCAAGTTTCTAAATGATAAAGGCGTCATGAGACGGACCCTTACATTAGTGAAGCGGGTCCCTACATGAAGTCTCCCTACGATGCCAGATATCCACAATCTCTTCACTAGACACCGTCTAGAGTGGACAGCTCGTTCATTGGGCCGTGAGTAGTTGGTTCGTGAGTTTTACGCATGTTATGTGGCTAATGTCCAATCACATATCGATAGGCGGGCTGCCCCCTCAAACAGGCCCCACTTGAGCACAATAGATTACGCGACATACAGGTAATCATCTCCCTACCAGTTATCCGCCGGTATCTGTACGACGAGGATGTGGATACCAACAAGACTCCTATACCCGCCGAGTTTTACTACCGGTCAAAAATTGTTAAAGATGGTCAATTCTTGTGTGAGCCATAGCTGAGAGATACCACTAAGAGGCGGATGGTCGTGCACTTATCTATTGATGAAGAGGGTGCTGACTGGGTAATAGAGCCGAAGGGAGCCATCAGGAAGGCTAACTTGACCTTCAAGACTAAGTTTTTATGGTTAGTATTCCGCCACTGCCTTTCCCCACCGCCGCTCATAATATAGTTACATGGGATCGCGCAGTTCTGATGGCGGCAATGATAGTCGGGTTTGAGGTGGACTTCACTTGGCTTCTACAGGCGATTATGAATGAGAGGGCTTTAAAGGTCACCACTAGTTACCCTCTTCCATGGATGATATTTTCCCTATGAAGGTCCGCATGTATGCCCATCTGACACATTGATCAGGTCAAGACTCCTCCTTGAACTGTTGGTATCGGCCTCATCAGGGATGAGGCCAATGAGTTGGCTCCACGAAGAGGGCGCAATCTAGAGGTGCCTCCACTTGATGAGAATCTGGCTTAAAGTGTAGCGATGAGAATCTGGCTTAAAGTGTAGCGCATGCTTGAATGGATACGCAGGCTACTTCCAAAACCACTATCTATCCCGGGTAGTAGCACTACCCCTAGCTCCTCTGGCTTTGCCCTTTCCCCTCTCTGGTCCTGCTTTCTAGGGTCCTGAAACTAGAGGCTCAGATGGCTACACTTCTGCATCACATACAACCTTGGATGTAAAGGTATATTGCTAAGGCGAAGGAGCGCTTGGAGCGTAAAATAACACAGCACAAAGAGCGGAAGATCGCTCAGGTTCATCAGAGGTTAGACGCTATAGAGTTGTGGGTGATAGCCCGGCCAGCCCCTCCGATGTATGTGTCGACCCTTTAGGATGCGGTTGAGAGTGTGTGAGTAGATATTGAAATGATCCTTGAGGCTACGGTGCCTGAGTCTAAGGCTCCTTATATAGAGTTTGGTGAGGACACAGTGTTGGTGGCTTTATTCGCCACTTCTGAGATACCACCACCTCCCCCTCGAAAGCATGCCAAGAGGCGTAGGGGTCGAGAGGAGAATGAGTCTAGATCAAGGAAGAAGGAGCATCGTGAGATGGAGGGTGCGAGGAGAGCCTCAATTGTTGATGAGGAGGCGTGTCATATAAGACAGTAGAGTTAACTGTTGGGGCATCTATCTCCAGAGATAAGGAGAAAGGCGTAGGCACTACTGATAGTGCTGTTGCTGATTAGGACACTACTGAGGGTGTCAAGACTACATAGGTAGAGGGTTCCGGGGAATCGAACCCACCAGCTTGGTGATGGTCGGAGCTTTGAGCCCCAAGTTTGTTTCACTTGCGACTCTCGTATATAAATTTTTTTATGCATTGGGGAAAATTGCATATCTTTTTATTGGGGTGGGGTAAATGGAATGTGAGTGCTAGGGTGAAGTCTTGGTAGGCCAATTCATGATCCTCTTTTGGGGTTTTCTTGCATGTGTTCTTTTTCACCAAGAGATTGATTGTATTTAGTTTTTTATTACAAATCTAATTTTCCCTTACTTAAATCAGAGATTTAAATACAAATTAATTCAAATTATTCATTAAATACCAATTAGTTCAATTTAATCATTGCTTCCACCAGGAATCAAACCCGAGTGAAGCCTAACTCGCGAAAATGAGTCAATTTGGGTCAACCATACCCAAAATCTCCAATCCTTATATTAATTAATTAATATAATTAAATTTTTAGGGTAATTCAATACTATCCTTAGCGTGGAAAAGATCATTTTGCCCTTAATGACTCCAAACATAAGATTACCCTTTTCAAGTTCGGTTAAGACTGATCTAGGTGAATCTTAATATTTGGGTGCCCTACATGGCTGGACCCAACCTTGCCTTGCTCAACTAACCTTGGTTTTCTTAACTGATTCATACGTTCAGAGGTCTGGTTCCGCGCGCATTAATCTGTGTGAATCCGGTCTAATCTAGGCATTATAGGTACGTTAAGCATTACAAAGCATAGTCAATTTCAGGTTGTTACACCGGACTTGATTTCTTTTGAGCAAAGAGTTACCTCGCATTACAGTGCCTCCACGAGGCTCACTTTCTCAAACCAGATTTCAAAAATAAAATATGAAATTGAACCCTCGAAGCGCAGCCACTACCCATATTCGTCCGCGACCTTTTTAAGTCAATTTAACTTCACAAAAAGACCGATTTAAGTAAGGGGTCTTTTGGGTATTTTTGGGGACTAGTTTATAATGATTTTAGATCAGTTATAGAAAATTTTCACGCACTTCAAATCAGATTAACCAAATCTCTCTCATCTATATCAAGATCTAACTCTTTTCAAACCCACTAAAGAACAAGAAAAGCTTGAGGAAGAAGATGAATACTTAAAGATTTTCATTTTATATTTATGGAATATTTGTCAATAAGGTATGGTTTTTGCTCTATTGGGATTCCTTTCCCGAAAAGGTCCTTTAAAATATTATTTTCAAGAACTCAACTTCTAGAATTTTTACTTTACAAAATGGGTTTTCTTCCTAACTCAACAATTATGAGTAATGATGAAGAATAACGATTGTCTATGCTTAATTAACAATATATTTGTTGATTAATTGATATGAAATGTTGGGTTTTCACATGAAGAATGTTCCTTCTTGAAATAATCGATTTGACTATGTTCTATCTATCACTAAACATTATGTAATTGTTGGAATTGGATCTATAGCTTGAATGAACTCTTAAATAAGCCCTTTCCCTTACCCCTAACTATGAATTGGTCATGTGTATGGCTAAAGTGGTTATGATTGTTTATTTTTTGGAGTATTTCATTATGTTGTTGGATCATTGTTGTGAATCTCATGTAAGTTGATGATGAAGATTCTTAAAAAAAATTAGTGAAGTCTCCTAAAGTCTTGATAACTCTATTAGGCTGATGTTGGCCTTTATTTGATGTAACTATAAAATAGAAGTATGTATGATGTTGCTATGCATATACATTGCATATGAATATGTTAAATGTGAGATCATCGTAACGATATTTTAATGAAAGTTGATTATGCTAATCTAGTATGCCTAAGACACTATGAATATGATATGTTAATCTCACAAATGAAGGTTTCGATGAAAGGAATTTATTATCCTAAACATAAAAAGATTATGAACATGTTTACAGAAGGAGTTAATCTCCTATGACCTATGAAAAGATTTATGAATAAATGAGGACTAAAAGGTTATTCACAAAGGACATTAGCATAGCACCATTTAACTTGATATGAGAGGTGTCCCTTTCCATGTTTGAAGGTAGGTTCATAATGACTCTCATGATATAGAGGCTAACATGTAATGTGTAAGTATTAGTATCTAATATATCTCTTAGTTCTTCAACTATGTTTCTACTATAGGAATACTATCTAGTGGATCCACCTACAAAGCTATGTTCATGTTTCGGTCTACTTTGGCAGGTAGACCACCTTATTTCGGTGTGGGGTATCATGACACCGGATTTCATGTTTATCTCACATGGTCTATGTCAGTTAAGACGATTGTTCCCTGATTTAAAATGAAATACAAGTAAACGTACATTGACTAGGGTGACTTGAGGATTCTATATATTATAGGTGGGGGTATGAGATTCTACCTAGACATTGCACAACATGACTCTAAGGGAAATCATTCCCATGTACTATGAATATGAGATGTACAATGCTGATGATATATGGTATTTTTCTTATATGATGTTGACTATGTTAATGAATATGATATGGTCTATGTTTCTATGTTTGATGATTACTACATATGATGTAAGTTATGTGAAGCAGAACATTACATATGGTCTCTTATTTTTGTTTACTTGATTATGTGGGGTTAAGTTTCTTCACATGATTAATGCAATTGTTATCTTGGATTGGGATTATTGGTAAGTGTTTTCTAAGTTATATTTAAATGAATTAATGAGCATGAAACGTTAATATGACATTTATGATTATATGTATTTTAATATGATCATGCTTTATGTTCTTTTGATCCTTATCTTGTATATAATTTATGTATGGGAATTGAAGGTTTTCGAATGACATAGCATGCTTTCTTAAGAAAGGGTTCTTTTTACGAATGTCCTTAAATGTATATGTGAATATACCCATTCTTAATATATGTGGCATAAAAAATCCCTTGCTTTATATTACTACAAATGTAGGGTTAGGCCATTGAAGATTAAGAATATTAATTGAAGAATGTTGGAACTCTTTCTCCAAGTGTTGGTAGGTCCTCATGTTCGAGGATGCTATTTTTCATTAGTCTAGCTTATGAAGACTTTTGCAATTTTAGGAACACTCTTTATTCCATTTTCTTATGTTCTTTTGATTTCATTGAAGTAAGGTCTATATGGTGTGTTAACATTTTATTATCTTAGTCCAACTCGTAATCTTTAGATGCTTATTATGTGAGACATGTTTTAGAATATCGTATGTATACTATCATGTTTCTATAAGAAAATCGTAGGTAATTTTCTATGTGAATGGTCTTAAGTATACCTTACTTAGTATATGCAAAATTTTGAATTTTTCCACCCTTTTAACTTATAACGTGTTATGAAAAATGCTAGGGGCTTCTGTGAGTCCTCTAAGAGCATGACAACACAGGTCTCATCTTGGGATTGCTCTTCGATTTTTATAAAATCAAAACTCTTTCTCTCCAAAGTTCTCTCCAGATACCTCCATGAAAGATCAATGCCAAAATAGAGCTAGGATGGTAAATTCTAATATAGTTCTTCTTCAGTTATCTTTAAAGTTCTTATGAAAAGGTATGGAAGTCCTTTATCATAGGTTTGTTATCACCTTAAGGATATTTTTTTAAAAGATCTTACCATTTTTGAAAAATTTCAATTTTAACTCTAATTCATTGGTTCTTGCATGAAAAGTTTTCAGACAATTTGATATTATGTAATTGATGTATACTTGATGTTTTCCAATGACAATATCTGTGAACCCTTGATCTTCTAAATATTTAAATTTGTCTTCTCAAGGGGTTAATTGCTTATGATCTAATGAAGATATTATTTATCTTACATTATGTTGTAATATTGATTTCTATAGTGTATTATGCTATTATATTGTTAATTGATAGAGATGTGAAGGAATGGTGATCTTGGATAATTGAAGAAGTTAAGTTGACCTAATTGCATTAGTTAATGTAGAATTTTTGTAAAATTGCTATTGATTGACATGATCCACTTATAGTGGTGATATTGATGGTTTTATATGATAATGATCATTGACTTGTAAGCATTATTATGTGAATTATAGTAGTATCATAATAGGGTTCATGAAAAGGTGTAATGTAAAGTTATTTATATGAAGTAATGTTTTTATTCAGGAGGTTATGGATTTGATAAATGTATAAAGTGAAGGATCATATGATATATCTGAGTCTATAAAGTGAAGGTGCCCATGTGATATCTAAATGATCTTGTTAGATATCTGTAATGATATGATTAAATATGCTTCTTCTAAAGTTAATGTTATATGATAATGGAAGAATAAGAAATATCCTTATATAATGATGTGGTACCTTATGTTGCTAGGTTTAGTTTTACCTACTTAGGTCTCTCTTCTTCATGAATTCAAGTTATGTGAACATGTGATTTTTTTACTTCGTTGACATAGGAACCCCTATAATGTATATCTATTAATGAAGAATGAATCGTAGTGTAGGAATGGTATACCTAAGGAGGTACCCTTCTATGAAAGATTTAGATAGAACCTTGAATATGTGAAGAAGGTCAATGAGAAAACCTTGAATATGAGATGACGGTTAAGAATGAGAAAACATTAAATATGAAAAGAATGTTAAGAATAAGAAAAACCTTGAGTAAGTAAAGAAAGTTAAGAATGTGAAACCTATAATATAACAAGAATGTTAATAATAATCCTTGAAGAAAAAGACCGTAATAGTTTCCTTCTTGAGCGGAATGAAGGACTTAGGGGTAGATTTGATGGAATTGCATGAAACCATCTCTATAAAATTCATAAGAATTATCTTAATAGTCATCTGTTTGCATCCCTAGTGGAACCATCCTTAGAAGATAACAGGTATTTTGAGTTTTCAAGGAATAGTGATGGTATATTTTGTAATGCACCTAGGGAATGATTTACTCTATGAGAACAAAGGCAAAGTACCAAGTTAATATGTTTATGCTAGTAGCCCTACGTTAGATGAGACTAGAGTAGAAAGAAGCCATTGATATTCCTTAATCATGTGCCAGCATGGGATTAATTAGTAAATCTACATTTGGCAAGTTGAACATTTTCCACAGTATTTGCGCTTATGACACCAGATTCCATACAAAACCAATATTGTCTATGTCGGTTTACTACTAATCTCTTCATATGGGATGAACAATCTAGTTATTTGATATGTTATATGACACATAGGTAGTGGAATGGGGCGCTACATGTACATTACACGTGTAAGCTTTTACGATTCTAGGTGAGTTCCCGAGGTCCACCAAGAACGTTGTTTGAAGTCATCTAATTGATTAGTTGTCCCTTAAATGGTTTTAGATATATAGTGTTGAAAAAATAAATGGATGTTGAATAGAAAGGTTCTTATCATGGGTAGGTTCGAGGATTTCTTAGGTGTGTTTGACAAGGGTATATGGGCAATCTGTTCATGTCTTACTCAAGGGTGTCTTAGAGTAACCTTAGGTAGACAGTCTAAATGATGTAAAGGCTTACTTGATTAATGTGGAACTATGTTTTATGTGATGAAAAGGAAATAAGTTTACTATAGGTAGTCTTGAAAATCATCTAGGTGTGTGTGAAGGGGTTGTATGGGCGGATGCTTCATATCTTACTTAGGTGGGACTTACGATAACTTTAGTAGGGGATGTACATGTTTTAGTGGATTCTAAGTGATTATGTTCATATGTTGTGGATTACATGCGTATTGTTTTAAATGTGATTGTTGACTTGTATTATGTCTCTTAAATACTTATAATAATGGATTTTATCCAATGTCATAAAAAAAATTATACGAATATCCCTTTTTCATGGTTTTTGCATGTCTTCCATGCTCAGGGCATTCAATGTGCTAAACACTTCTTTTCTCTTTTTATCTAAAGTGTGGTCATTGGAACTTTTGACATGCCATATTTGATGGATAGGTTTGTAAGGTTTGAATATAAATCTTTGGTGAGTCCTCATATCTTCGAGGAGAATACCCACATGTTTGTTTTATAACTTTTAGTATTAAATTCGTTTCTTGTATGTGTTTAGTCCCAAAAAGTGTATTTTAACATTTAGATGGTTTAATTAGACATTGTAAAGGGTAAATATTTTAAGAAAAGTCTTCCACTTGAAAGTTAATGAAATTAATCTTCTTGTGTGAAGAAAGTTTAAAATTTTTGAATATTTTTGGGTAAATTGTGCAAATAATGATATGTGGGGCTTGTATGAGACATCTCGGAGTCTTTTACACCGGTAACATATAGGGGTTACCCATGAGTGATTACATCAAAAGTGCGAGTTAATTTTCAAAAAATTATTTGAGGTCGGGGCATCACCAATTAAGAGTTAGAGGAGTTGACACACCTAAACTTACTTTCTAGACTAGTTATGGTTATTATAAGTTCTTAGCCATGTATTTAGGTCTAACTATGTCCATGAGACTTTTAAAGACCTTATCAATATAGAGTTTTGGAATAATCTTGATTCATTTGTAATTGTCTTTATTGATGATATTTTGGTATATTCAAAGTGTGAATATTAAAACATAGGTCATTTGGTGATAGTTTTTCAATAACATAAGGAATATCAATTCTTTTCCAAATAGTAAATGTGAGTTTTGGTTCATATAGGTTACGTTTCTTGGTCACATTGTTTCAACTAAAGGTATAGATCTTGGTACAGACAAAATAGATGTTAAGAATTGGCCTAGACATTTAACTCTAATCAATGTTTGAAGTTTTTTCGTTGTATCCAGGTATTATAGGAGATTTTTTGATGGGTTTGCATCTTCCGTTTCTCCTTTGACAAATTTAACCGAAATGAATTTTATGTTTGAGTGATCGGAAGCTTGTAAAGGAGGCTTCAAAGAGTTGCAAGATAATCTTACATGTGCTCTAATTTTGACCATATCAAAGGGTACTAAAGGATCTGTTGTTTGTTGTTCTGCCTCTCGAGTAGGATTATGTTGTGTACTCATACAACATGGTAAGGTTATAACATATGCCTCTAGCCAACTCAAGGTTCATTGAGAAGAACTATCCAACTCATGAACTTTAATTTGCGGTCGTATTGTTTGGTTTGAAGATATGGAGGCACTATTTATATGGGGTGCATGTGGATGTGCTTACCAACCCTAAAATGCTTCAATATGTGTTTACTCTAAAGTATTTAAATCTCTGACAAAATATATGGTTATAACTCTTAAAGGACTATGATATGTCTTTCTTTTACCACCTCGACAAAGTCAGTGTGGTTGTGGATACTCTAATCTAATGTCAATGGGTGGTTTGGCGCATGTTCCCGATGGTAAGAAAGAGTTAGATAATGATGTGCATAGATTGGCTTTGTTTGGTGTCCATTTAGAAGGTTCTCAAGAAAATGGTTTTATGGTTCATCGTAACTCCGATTATTTTTTAGAGATTGAGATTAAGTCTAAGAAACGTGTTGATCCTCTGTTGATGGAGTTCAAGGAATCGGTTCTTGGTAAGTTCAATGAGTTATTCTATAAAAAGAGGGATGGTTTACTTAGGTACAAAGGAAGGTTGTATGTTACGGATGTGAATGACTTAAGGAGACAAATTATTGAAGAGGCTCATGGTTCTTGATATATCATTCATACGAGTGCCATGAAGATGTATAGTGTTAGACAAGAGATCTATTGGTTGAATTATTTGAAGAAGCATATTGTGGAGTTTTTCGCCAAAGGTTCTAATTCTTAACTAGTGAAGGCCAAGCCTCAAAGACCGGGAGGATAAACTCATGATATACTTATCCCTACATGTAAATGGAATGATGTCCGTATGGATTTCAATGTGGGTATGCTCTTACACGAAGAAATAATGATTCAATATGAATGATTGTTGACAAGTTGACTAAATCAAAAAAAATTTATCCCTGTCAAATCTACTTACTCGGCAGAGGACTATATAAGGTTATACATTCGTGAGATTATGAGTTTTCATGGGGTTCCCTTGTTAATCATCTAAGATAGAGGTCCCCAAATAACTTTTAGGTTACGAAAGGTATTCCAAACTTAGGTTTAAGTACCTTGGTGAAACTTAATTGAGGGCATTAGAACCTTGAAGGGCATGTTCAGGCCACGTGGTATTGACATTATTGGTAATTGGGATGACCATCTACCATTTATTTAATTTTCATACAATAATACCTATCATTAAAGTATCACAATGGCAGCCTTTGAGTCCCTTTATTGGAGGATATGTAGATCTCCAATCTTGTGGTTTGAGGTTAGTAAGTTTTCTCTTATTTGTTGCGAAGAAATCTATAAGTCTGTGGAGAAAGTTTGACTTATAAGGGATTGTTTTATAACAGCCCAAAGTCGACAAAACATTTATGCTGACAATAGAAAAAGGGACCTTGATTCTATGATAGGTGACTTAGTCTAGTCAAAGATATCACAAAGGAGAGGGGCGATGATCTGTGGTTATTAGGGGATAGTTAGCCCACGATTATTGTGGTCATATGATGTTATGAAATGCATCGCAAAAATGGCCTATGAGTTGAAAGTATATATGGAGTTGTCTTCGGTGCATCTGGTTTTCCATTGGAAAGGTTAAAAAAGTGTTTTGGTGATTCAGTGTCTATCCTCCACAATAAGGTTTAAAACTTTATGCTAACCTTTCCTTTGAAGAGGTTCCAGTTGAGATCTTAGACCGGAAAGTGATGATGTTAAAGAATTATGAAGTAACTTCTGAAAATTCTCTTTTGAAGAGACAACTAGTGGAGAAAGCTACTTAACAAGCTTGAGGCCTACATGAAATCCTGATATCCTTTTCTTTTTCGCTCCTCTTCTAGTCATAGAGACTATTAATTTGTCGTAACTTTTGGTTTTGAAGGGTCTTAAGTGTGTTTTACAAATTCTATGAGTTTCCCTTCATTATGCATGATTTTGTGAAAAATTCATGTTTCAGATATGTCTTGAACTACGTTTCTTGAACTACGTTCCTTCATACTTAGTAATACTTTATTACATTTTTAGTATATTGAGTAATGTGATATTTATTGTGAAATTTCTCAAATGTGAATAAGAAATAATTTAGTGCTTTTTTGTTGAAGATGTTGAGCTATATTGAAAGGAGAAGGACATTCCTCCTAGTAAAAATGTGAAATGGTGAAAAGATGGTAGTAGTAATAATTTCAAACTTATAAATGGTGCTTTACAGTGTTGAGAAAGCACTGAATTTTTCCTTATTAGTTATCAAATTTTTTTGTGTCTCATAGTTTTGTTGGGCTGCTAGTCTTGAGTCATGATTCCAAAAGATGTTTAAAGTGTCAATCGAGGAATTGGGTCATATTAAACCTTAGAAATGAGCTTCTTGTAACCATTAGGAGGTAGCCATAGTGGAACTTTGTTTGGTAGGGTAATAAACTTGATATCGAACCCTTTTATGTGAATCTTAAGTGTGAATTACTTAATGAGAAAGAATGCTAGCGCCCAGTGAGTATGGTAAGGGCACTACAACAAATATGGCCAAAGGCCACACTTATTTTTAACAACACTTTAAAAGTATTGCTAAAAATATCTATGAGCACGCTTGTAAGGTGTTGCCTTTGTTTGAATCATTTGTCTACAAAACAATAAGTAACACTTGAAATGTATGACCTTAGACAATATATACTACACTTTATATGTGTCGCCTAATGATAAAATAATTGGCTACACTTATTTATACGTTTTTCTACGCTTTTAAGAGTAGCATATTTTATAATTACAAAGCCAACACTTTAAAAGTGTGACTAAAATCTTCACATATTTTTGGCTAAATTTAATATTCGTTCAACATTTCTTTTCAAGAAATATTATCACCCCCACCCCCACCCACTTAAAAAATGTGACTTTCCTCTTCCCTAATATTTTCCCCTAAATCAATTTTTGCATTAGGCCAAAAAAAAACGTTTTACGCTCTTCTTGAACACATCAATGAGGAAGATTTTGACAACTTCTATGTCAACACTACAAGGAGATTGGGTCTTGAAGTTGTTCCGTTATCGCTTCAATTAATTTAGCCAAGAACTTTTTCATTACCAACACCATATCAAGTAGGGTTTTGACATATTCTCACAAATTTGAATTGAAAATGAGACTTCTTCTCCTTTTCTCTTCACTATGTGACAACGTAGGTGTGATTGTGTGTGTGAGAGAGTGAGTAATTGTCTATATAATTATTTTTTCTGAAAATTTTTAATGTCGAGTTAAATTTCATTCCTTTTTGCATTGGGTAGCTGAAGATTCAATGGAGAGATTGTGTAAATCATTAATAATAATCTAATGATGACAATGGAGTAAGTTTCTAGGAATTACGGCTAAAATTATGGCATAAATTTTAAATAATTTCATGATAGGACAAGTGAATCAGAAAAAAAAATATTTTAGTTGCTCATTAGTTGCATTTTGTTATGAATTAGTTATTCAATTTAGTTATTTAACCTATTCCTCGATGAGAATCTAGAGGTTCATGTTTTAGGTTTTGGCTTCCCAAGTTTTTGGCTAATAAGAAGTCTCATGTCACAACTGTGATATAGCACCCACTATGAATATTAACTAAGAACCTCTAAAGATTGATAGATACAAGTAATCATGTATGTATTGAATTCAAACTATATCAATAATTCTTTTATCGCTTTGACTATCATAGTCTTTGGTTGTTTCGGGTGATACGCTAATAGAATTTTCCTTCTTTAACTAGTTAAAACTATAGTTTTCTTGGTAAACTTTTTTGGAATTCACTTTCCATATTTTGTGGTGGAGCTGGCTTTTCAAGTCCTTTTCTTGATTCCAATATATCTTGCGTAGACTGGTTTTTGCTCGAGGTTTTTCCTTGTCTGTATAGTAATTTCTGGATGAGTTAGTTATTTTTACTATTGCTTCATTCAACATTTCACAAATCTAACTCTATTAATATAGATGTTTTTCAAAGAGGTTTAAGACCCTTATACAGTTTTTTAGTACAATTAGATTTTCTTTTATGAAAGAGGACCTTGGAGTTGAATGTTTTCATTCAAGCACGTAAGTGTCTCATGAAATGACTTTCAGCAACATTGAAGAATACATCGTTTGAACATCAATCTGTTAAAGAAGTTGTGTGATACTTTAACACAATAACTACTTAATGTTTCCAAGGTTTACTAATATCTTTTTTTAAACAATAGAAAGTGGACAGCAAGTTATAATCTACACGAGATTACTAAAGAGAATGACTATTAATTTCATATTTGAAATAACCTATTTACTGACCATTTAGATTTTCTGGAATTCTATTTGTTATCAAATAACAAAAATTGAAGATATCACATCCTCCACTTTATCCCGGTGTCTCAGATGTTCATTTTCCTATTACTCAGTGCAAAAATACCTCTACAGTACACCAGTAAGAAAAATTCTTAACAGAATAGGTTTGAGTTTATCTTGTATGTGTGAAGAGATTTTGTGTAGATGTGATTTAGATGTCATCTTAAGGTTGCGTACTTTCTACCCTTCTAGACCTTACTTTTGGGATTTCCTTAGGCATGTTATACTTGCATTTGGATCTCATGGAGAAATTGAAAATTTATAACAAATTCGATATTATAGGTACTACGCTTTACTTTCTTTTCCATTTTTTATTTCAAGCTTTCAAACTCGCTGAAATTTTGGCAATTTTTTCATTAAAAAGTTTTTAAAAACATTCTTCTAGTCAATGAGCTTTGAAAGGTATCAAATCAATTCAAACAATTTAAATCTTTGTGAGTGCAAGTCATGTTTACTTGGAGGCATGTTATATCTTTCCAATATGTTATTTAAGTAAGATAATAGTACAAACTAATATTAACTGGGCCTAAACTCAGTCTTTGAACCTTGTTGGTTAGATGTAAACTAAGGCAAACACGTTTAAACAAGTGAGGGCAGCTAAACTAGTTACACTTTTGTGCCCATAAACACTTTCCTTATCGTTAGTTTTAGTTTATTAATTACTTTATTCTCCATTTTGTTGCCATATATACCTCGTTTGACTATTTTAAAAGGGTCTATGAGTTGAGTTGCTATTTTATTCCAAACTAATTATCCCCATCATGTATTGATATAGGTTCATTATTTGTGTAATATGACTTATATTTAGTTAATCCTAGTTAAGATAAGTTATATGTCACTTCAAATCCATGGCTATTTTCTTTTATTAACCTTTTGTATATATAATACTTCTCATAATCCCTTCCCCTTATTTAAATATAACATATTCAAGAATAAACCATTTGTCATTTCTTCTTGTTGTCCACATTTATGGCAACGCGATGTTTCTTTTTTATCTTACTTTTGGTGTATAGAAATTTAAAAAAAAGATAAAATAATGATTCTACAACGATCTTCAATCATAAATTATCTAAATGATATTGATCTAACTGATTGGGAAAAAACGTAAAATCATATACTTTATCTCTTTCCCAGAGTGTTTAGGCTAAATGATACGGATACTACAATTCTATTTGTACCTATTGTCTTTTCAGTTCGGGTTTTTAGTTTCTTCTAACTCATCTTCGTCACTTCAATCCTAAGTTTAATAGGATTGTCTTTGTAAATACTCGGTTACAGTCTTTGATATTCAACCATGTTTGTTCTTATTACAATTTATTTTTGCGTATTTAAGTTCTTTATATATAGATTCCTATGGTTGTTTCCTTTTGTTCTAGTTTATTTTCATTATATTATTGTCAACAAGATGCTTTCCCTATGAAGATTTTGATTCAGTTTATTGAATTTAATAGCGTTCTTGTTGGTCTATGATATTATGGTGATTATAATCATTAATTCTTTGTTCATAAAAAATAGTTTTCAATCAATTATTTTTGAATTTTGTTGATAAGTCATTTTTTATTTATTTAATACTTATTGTTGTTAAATAACACATTCCCACTGTGGTCTCACAAAGTGACTTTTAGGGATGGTAAAAGTGTGTGCATACCTTGTTCATAAAGGATAATGTTTATTGATATTTGGATCCATATAATTTCGATTTTGATTTATCAATGAAAATACATTTTTGGATAGATTTTTTCTTGAGAGCTGGAAGAGATTACAATGGTAGATAGATCTAAGTGAGCACTTGCTAATGGTTGCGACTTACAAGGTGAAACTGGAATCTTTGGTCCATCTCAAAACTACTCATCAAGAGATATTGCAGCTTACACATTAATGAAACGGAGGTTAGTAGTCATATCTTGTTTTGCCTTTTTATTTTACGCTTTGTTTTACTTTCAACAACCTTTCTTTTGTATATTTTCCTGTGCATTGGGGATTGTTATACTAGGTGTTGGTTTACAAAGTATAGGAGGTATGGTCTTGTAATAGTCTGTTAAATAAGTAATATACTGTTTGAGAAACATGTCATTCATTAATATGTGGAGTTATTGGAAAACAGAATAATCGAACTTGATAATGAGTTTGTTAAAATCATGATGTTCTGATGGTGATATATGTGTAATAGAGATAAATTTCTTATTTTTCTTTGATAGAATTATCTATGAAGCTAATTTCTTTTCATATGTTCCATAGCGAGGCCTAGTTATTGAGAGGAAAATTAATATAACAGATCCCTAATTTATGTGTTGCATATATTTATCAATGTCCTAAAATAGTACATTACTTATGATCACCTGGCTGAAGTGGGTTGCACTCTGTTCTCCCTCACTATTCAAGGCCATTCAGAAGTTTTAATTGTATCCAGAAAATCTTCTAACTATTCATTCTTCTTGTCTTTACAACTATGTTTTTGTGCAACTCTTCGATATATTCCCACTTCAGAATCTCCTGCTGCAATTAGTATCATCCGTTTCCTCCTTAAACAAGCTTACATATTCATCTATTAATTCTATCCATGAGGTATTCTATCCTCCCTGCTTTCTTTACTTCTCCTTGACCTTGATCTTTTACCTATGTGTCACGACCCAAATCCGGGCCGCGACTGGCACCCACACTTACCCTCCTATGTGAGCGAACCAACCAATCTAAACCTTAACATTTCAACGTAATATCAACATAAAGTAATGCGGAAGACTTAAACTCATTAATAAAAACCAATAATCAACTTCTATAACTCATAACTTATCATTCCCCAAAATCTGGAAGTCATCACCACAAGAACATCTACGATCAAATGACTAAACTAAGAGTATTCTAAAAGCTAAAAATAAATAAAAGCTAGTCCATGCCGGAACTTCAAGGCATCAAGACATGAGGAAGAAGATCCAGTCCAAGCTAGAAGCATTAGCTCACCCTGAAGATCTGGTGTGACGAAGACTGGCTAGAATTACTGTTGAGTTGAAGACGACGGCACGTTTGCTGCATTCCACAAATAACAAAGAAGAAAACATAAAAGTAGGGGTCAGTAAAAACACGGGTACTGAGTAGATATCATGGCCAACTCAAAATAGAAAACAGTATATATTAAGCAATATCATAAAATCAACTAATATCCTTAGCATGTAGCATTTACAGTTACCATAACCCTTGATTACAACACAAAGCACATCAATGAGGACTCACGCCTCCTCATCATACTCATTTGGGAATTCAGTTCATTAGATTGAATATATTAACATCTTTCAAGATTCATTATCTTTATTCCCCTCGTGTCGGTACGTGACACTCCGCTCCTCAATATACTATCCTGGTGTCGGAACGTGACACTCCGATCCTCATTCTATCCTAGTACCGGAACGTGGCACCCGATCCATATTCTATCCTGGTACTGGAACGTGGCACCCGATCCATACACTATCCTGGTGTCGGAACGTGACACTCCGATCCTCATATACTATCCTGGTACCGGAACGTGGCACCCGATCCATATTCTATCCTGGTGTCGGAACGTGACACTCCGATCCTCATATACTATCCTGGTACCGCAACGTGGCACCCGATCCATATTCTATCCTGGTACCGGAACGTGGCATCCGATCCCTTAATCTCACTACTATCGTTCATCAAGCCTTCTTTTATACCAAGGCATCATCATTAACAAAGTAGATTAGGGTTATCTTTCAAGATTTAGGATTCAATAGCTTCATCATGCTTATTTTATCACAATCATATAATCACGTTCATGCAAGCATACAATTAAGCATATAGAAGGGTTAAAATACTACCCATACATATCATTCACTATTAAGAGTTTACTACGAATAGCATAAAAACCATAACCTACCTCCACCGAAGATTCGTGATCAAGCAAGCGATTTTCCCAAGCTTTGTTTCTCTCTTCCTCGTTCGATTCTCCCTCTCTCTCTTGTTCTTTCTATTTTCTTATTCAAACCCTCTTTCTTTTACCCTAATTAGTATATAATTAGAAATAAAAGATGGCAATAATAACCCACGAATTAACTTAAGGTTACCTCTTTTAACCCCCAAGTAATTAGACTTATTAGCATTAACTCTCTAACTTTATAATTAAAGTAGGAATAGTCCAGAACGTCCCTCAAAACGTATAAAGAAATCCGACCCAGACTGGAATTACGCAGTCTGTGACGGCCCGTCGCGCCTGCGATGGTCTGTCCTGCTGCCCGGTCAGAGAGTTCAGAGACTCAATTTCTCTGAAGAGTCTGTGACGGTCCGTCCTGCCATACCGTTACGAAGTTCAGAGAGTCGATTTTCCGTACCCAATTTCAGATTTTCTATGTGTTTTGAAACGAGACCCTGCGATGGTCCATCGTGCCCATGACGGTCCATCGTGGGGTCCATCGTTTCTGCCAGTTTTTCCAGAATTGAAGTGTGCTGCTCAAAACGTCTAAACAGGTCGTTACAATATATACCAATTTACCCATCGTTCATCCCCGAACGATCACAGGAAGGAAAACAAGGGCGAAAAGGAGTACCTGAATCTGTAAACAGATGTGGGTATCTTTCTCGCATATCTGCCTCCTTCTCCCAAGTGGCTTCTTCAACGGGTCGATTCTTCCATTGAACTTTGATAGATGCAATCTCCCTTGATCTCAACTTGCGAATTTCTCTATCTAGATTGGCAACAGGTTCCTCCTCATAACACAAATTCTAATCAAGCAAAATTGAATCCCAACGGATAATGTAGTTTCCATCCTAATGGTATCTTTTCAACATAGACACATGAAATACCGGATGCACTCCGAACAGCCCTGGAGGCAAGGCTAACTCATAAGCCACCTCCCCTACTCGCTTAAGTACTTCGAAGGGACCAATAAACCTTGGGCTTAATTTACCCCTTTTTCCAAAACGCATCACACCTTTCATGGGTGAAACCTTCAACAAGACTTGTTCACCCTCCATGAACTCCAAGTCTCTAACCTTTCGATCTGCATACTCTTTCTGTCTACTTTGAGCCGCTAACAACTTTTCTTGAATAGATTTCACTTTATCTAACGATTCTCTCAGAAGGTCAGTACCCCAAGGTCTAACCTAAAATGAATCAAACCACCCAATGGGAGACCTACATCTTCTCCCATATAGTGCCTCAAATGGGGCCATATCAATGCTTGAGTTATAGCTATTGTTGTAGGAGAACTCTGCTAAGGGTAAGAAGCTATCCCAATGGCCACCAAACTCTATCACGCATGCACGAAGCATATCCTCCAACACTTGAATCGTTCTCTCAGACTGACAATCGGTCTGAGGATGGAACGCAGTGCTAAGGTCCACCCTAGTACCCAATTCCGCATGCAATGTTTTCCAAAACATAGAAGTACACTGCGTACCTCTATCTGATATGATGGAGAGTGGAACCCCATGCAATCGCACCACTTCTGAGATGTAAAGTTTGGCTAACTTCTCTTCATTGTAAGTCACCTTGACCAGAATGAAGTGAGCAGACTTAGTTAGCCTATCAACAATTACCCAAATAGAATAAAATTTTCCCAATGTCTTTGGAAGACCAACCACGAAATCCATTGCAATCCTTTCCCACTTCCATTCAGGAATGGGCATTCTCTGAAGTGTTCCTCCGGGCCTTTGGTGTTCATACTTTAATTGTTGACAGTTTGGACATTTGGCAATAAAATCCACAATATCACGCTTCATTCTACTCCACCAAAAGTGTTGCTTTAGGTCATAGTACATCTTGGTTGCACCCGGATGTATCGAACACCTTGAACTATGAGCCTCTGTCAGAATAGTGTTGATCAAATCATCGACGCGGGGTACACATACCCTTCCCTTAATCCTCAAAGCACCTTCCTCCTCGATTGTTGCTTCCTTAGCCTCTCCTCGCAACTCCTTATCTCGGATCCGGATAAATTTTTCGTCCTTAAACTGCTTTCCCTTAATCTTGTCAAGGAAGGAAGATCTTGCCTCCACACAAGCCAACAATCCTCCCTTCTCATTTACTTCTAATCTCATAAGGTCGTTAGCCAGAATCTGAACTTCTCTAGCCAATGGGCGTCTAGAAGCTTGCAAGTGAGCTAGACTTCCCATGCTTCCCGCCTTTCTACT
This sequence comes from Solanum lycopersicum, assembly GCF_036512215.1. NCBI lineage: Eukaryota > Viridiplantae > Streptophyta > Magnoliopsida > Solanales > Solanaceae > Solanum > Solanum lycopersicum. The sequence continues at coordinate 43,885,538 of NC_090802.1, forward strand.
TAAAGCATCCGCTATAACATTCGCCTTTTCCGGATGATACAAAATAGTGATGTCGTAGTCCTTCAGTAGCTCCATCCATCTCCTCTGTCTCAAGTTCAAATCTTTCTGAGTAAAGACATACTGTAGGCTACGATGATCCGTTTAGACCTCACACTTAACCCCATATAAATAGTGTCTCCATTGCTTTAATGCAAACACTACCGCGTCCAATTCCAAATCATGAGTTGAATCGTTACGTTCATGCACTTTTAATTGTCTTGAAGCATAAGCAATCACATTCTTCTCTTGCATTAGCACTGCACCCAAACCAGAATAGGATGCATCACAATAAACAATGAAGTTCTTACCCTCTACGGGCAAGGTGAGAATGGGTGCGGTAGTCAACAAAGTCTTGAGCTTCTGAAAGCTTTCCTCACACTCATCCGACCATACAAATGGAACATTTTGCTTAGTCAAGTTCGTTAGTTGGGAAGTAATAAAAGAGAATCCCTTGACAAATCGGCGGTAGTAGCTAGCTAACCCAACAAAGCTCCTTATTTCTGACACATTAGTAGGTCTTACCCAATTCTTCACTGTCTCAATCTTAGAAGGATCCACCATCACTCCATCCTTAGAAACCACGTGCCTCAAGAAGGACACTGCATCTAGCCAAAACTCACACTTAGAGAACTTGGCATAAAGCTTTTTCTCCCTCAACATTTCCAATACCATTCTCAAATTCTCCTTATGTTCCTCCTTACTTTTAGAGTATATCAGTATATCGTCAATAAATACGATCACAAAGAGATCCAAATATGGCTTAAAAATTCCGTTCATCAAACTCATGAACGCAGCAGGGGCATCCGTAAGACCAAAAGACATCACTACAAATTCATAATGCCCATACCTTGTTAGAAAAGCAATCTTTGGCACATCCGTTGCCCGTATGTTCAATTGATGATAACCGGATCTCAAGTCAATCTTAGAGAAGACACAAGCACCTTGTAACTGATCGAACAAGTCATCAATGCGAGGAAGAGGATACTTGTTCTTTATGGTTACCTTGTTCAACTGCCGGTAGTCTATACACATCCGAAAACTCCCATCCTTCTTCTTTACAAACAAATCTGGAGCACCCCAAGGAGATGCAATTGGTCTAATGAAGCCTTTGTTCAACAACTCTTGAAGTTGTGCTTTTAACTCTCTTAACTCCACGGGAGCCATTCTATATGGGGGTATAGAAATGGGGCGAGTACCCGGTTCAAGATCAATACAGAAGTCAATATCCCTATCTGGTGGCATACCAGGAAGATCTGCAGGGAACACATCCAGAAACTCACGGACCACCGAAACCGACTCAATCGAAGGTACTTGGGTAGTGTCATCCTTGAGATGTGCCAAGAAAGCTAAACACCCTTTACTAACCATTTTCTTAGCACGAAGGAAGGAGATGATACGCACTAGATTGGAAGTATAGTCACCCTCCCACACTAACGGATCTGTCCCAGGCTTGGCTAACATCACCGTTTTAGCATTACAATCCAAGATTGCAAATTGCGGAGAAAGCCAAGTCATACCCAGAATTACATCAATCAACCATTTCGAAGATAACCAAATCTACATAAGTGATGCTCCCCACAAAGTTCACCAAACAAGACCTATATACCTTTTCAACTACCACATACTCACCCACCGGAGTAGAAACACGAATAGGCGTATCAAGTAATTTACAATGTAAATTTAGACCATTAGCAAATGAGGAAGATACATAAGAAAATGTGGATCCAGGATCAAACAATACAGAAGCCATGCAATCACAAACTGAAAGATTACCTGTGATGACAGCATCAGATGTCTCCGCTTCAGATCTCCCAAGGATAGCATAACAATGGGCCCTTTCGTTTGTTTTCCCGTTGCCCCTACCATGTTGTGATGTAGTGTATCCAGGTTGCCCATCACCTCAGCCGTTCTGGTGACCACCATTACCTCGACCACCACGTCCTCCAGAATAACAGCCTCTACCATGACCACCTCTACCTCTAACATTTGGAGGTCTGTAACTCAGTTTTGGACAATATCTCTTAATATGTCCAATCTCCCCACATCCATAGCACTCTCTAGGTCCATGCATAGGTCTCTCAGAGAAGTGTTGACCGGTCTGAGGTGGACCCCCAACTACAGTCTGTAGTGAAGACTGAATTGGTCGGACTGAGTAACCTCCAGAACCTTGTCCTCTAGAGTAAGAACCATTAAACTCACCTCCCTTTCTGAACCTTTTTGATGTAGTTGCCATGGTGAAGTCATCTAGCTTCACTCGCTCTACCTCTATTAGGAAGTCTACCACTTCTTGAAAAGATTTCGTTGTAGCCGCTACCTGTAAGGCTGAAATCCGCAACTCTGATCTCAACCCCTTCACAAAACGGCAAATCCGCTCTTGTGGACTGAAACATAGTTGGATGGCATACCGGGATAATGCACGAAACCTAGCCTCATATGCAGTAACCGACATCCTACCTTGCTCTAGGCTCAAAAATTCATCTCTTTTCCTATCCCTCAAAGTCCGGGGAATATACTTCTCCATAAACAAGCTAGAGAATGATGCCCAAGTCATAGGTGGCGCCTCTGTTGGTTGACACTCAACATGTGACCGCCACCATATTTTGGCATTCCCTTGAAACTGATAAGTCACAAACTCAACACCAAACCGTTCTACTATACCCATCTTGTGTAGTAGCTCATGACAGTCAACCAGAAGAAAACATAAAAGTAGAGGGTCAGTACAAACACAGGTACTGAGTAGATATCATGGCCAACTCAAAATAGAAAACAGTATATATTAAGCAATGTCATAAAATCAACTAATATCCTTAGCATGTAGCATTTACAGTTACCATAAACCTTGGTTACAACACAAAGCACATCAATGAGGACTCACGCCTCCTCATCATACTCATTTGGGATTCGGTTCATTAGATTGAATATATTAACATCTTTCAAGATTCATTATCTTTATTCCCCTGTGTCGGTACGTGACACTCCGCTCCTTAATATACTATCCTGGTGTCGGAACGTGACACTCCGATCCTCATTCTATCCTGGTACCGGAACGTGGCACCCGATCCATATTCTATCCTGGTACCGGAACAAGGCACCCGATCCATATACTATCCTGGTGTCGGAACGTGACACTCTGATCCTCATAAACTATCGTGGTACCGGAACGTGGCACCCGATCCATATTCTATCCATGTGTCGGAACGTGACACTCCGATCCTCATATACTATCCTGGTACCGGAACGTGGCACCCGATCCATATTCTATTCTGGTACCGGAACGTGGCACCCGATCCCCTAATCTCACTACTTTCGTTCATCAAGCCTTCCTTTATACCAAGGCATCATCATTAATAAAGTAGATTAGGGTTATCTTTCAAGATTTTGGATTCAATAGCTTCATCATGCTTATTTTATCACAATCATATAATCACATTCATGCAAGCATACAATTAAGCATATAGAAGGGTTTACAATACTACCCATACATATCATTCGCTATTAAGAGTTTACTACGAATAGCATAAAAACCATAACCTACCTCTACCGAAGATTCGTGATCAAGCAAGCAATTTTCCCAAGCTTTGTTTCTCTCTTCCTCGTTCGATTCTCCCTCTCTCTCTTGTTCTTTCTATTTTCTTACTCAAAATCTCTTTCTTTTACCCTAATTAGTATATAATTAGAAATAAAAGATGGCAATAATAACCCACTAATTAACTTAAGGTTACCTCTTTTAACCCCCAAGTAATTAGACTTATTTGTATTAACCCTCTAACTTTATAATTAAAGTAGGAATAGTCCAAAAGGTCCCTCAAAACGTATAAAGAAATCCGACACAGACTGGGATTACGCAGTCTGTGACGGCCCGTCGCGCCTGCGACGGTCCGTCCTGCTGCCCCGTCATAGAGTTCAGAGACTCAATTTCTCTGAAGAGTCTGTGATGGTCCGTCACACCTGTGACGGTCCGTCCTGCCATTCTGTTACGAAGTTCAGAGAGTCGATTTTCAGTACCCAATCTCAGATTTTCTAAGTGTTTTGAAACGAGACCCTGCGACGGTCCGTCGTGCCCATGATGGTCCGTCGTGGGGTCCGTCGTTTCTTCCAGTTTTTTCATAATTGAAGTCTGCTGCTCAAAATGACTAAACAGGTCATTACGCTATGCTAACAGAGTGATTGTTCATTAATACTTTGATATTCTTTCAATCATATCCTGCCAAGAAGTGGAAACAAACTGGCGAAAGCACCATGACAAATAGTTGTAGCTTCTATTTGTCCTGATATTAGGGTTTTGCAATCAACTAAAAAGCAGTAAAGGAGGAGTGAGAAGCTATCCGCTTGTAGAAATATTGGTATGAGATTTGGTATATAGGTTCTTAGTGATCTTCTCTCTTTCAGTTGTAGCAATTACTTTTATGGATATTCATGAAATGTGTCAATATTTAAAGTGCACACTATGGATTTTCATGAAATTTGTTTAGATTTGCTGAGTTTGATTTCCTTTAAATTTTTTATTTCATTTTTAATGTGCAAGAAAAAGTGGGTGATTGAATTCATATTGGGTTGTTTTAATATATTTTATTTTGTGTAAATGATTATTAATGCACATCTTAAAATATTTCTATATAAATATCTTAGTACGAGAAATATTATTTTTGAAATTTATAGTAAATTAATTCATTCTAATTATTTATTAGATAATGTAATGCTTGAGATAATTTAAACTGGATAATAATTTAACATGTGATCAGTGAATATATCAGAAAAACTTATTATTTTAATAATATATCGTGTCATATAATTTTTTTATGGCCTAAATAATATTGCCATACTTTAAGAGTGTGGCCTGAGTATTGCAAATTGTGACACGTACATACGCAATAGGTTACACTTCAAAACTGTTGTCATAGAAGAGGTAGAGAGTGCTACACTTTAGAAGTAAGGCAAAAAAGGTAGTAAAGGCTACACTTTGAAAGTGTAGTTGTATGAAAGTAAAGTGTTGTTGTATAGGGTATTTCAAAGCCTGGCCATTGTACCTCATGTGCCACATTTTTTAAGCGTAACTTCTAAGGTAACACTTGAAAACTGTGGCCTAAAGTCAAGGGTTACGCTGCTTTTGGCCACTCCCTTGAAAGCGTTGCCAAAAGTCCAAAAGTTTGGCCTTTGATTATAAGCCATACTTTTTGATACTTTAGGAAACTGTTTTTAGGGGTGGTTAAAGGACTAAAATTTTTTAGCGGGGAATCGGTTTTATTCAAAGAATGAGACTAGAACAAGAGCAACTCTCAAGTACTTTACTTCAGTCCCAGTATGGAAAGACTTCCCCCATATATTTTGTAATGATCTCCTTGGGAAAACATTGTGCTTCTAATTGAATTTACTATCTAAGTACAAAGCATGACCATCATATACCTTAACCATATATGACTACATGGATGTGTTTAAGTTCTACCATTGGCAAGTGGAACAAACTCATCGGAGTAGGATAGAACTCCGGATTCCTTGTGTTGCTATCGCGGTCTCTGTCTGTTATTTCTTATTCTCATTATATGGAATACCTATTAGCATTAGAGAAATTCTATGAATTTTGGTGGTGGTATGGGACGCTATATAGACATTGCAGAATAGACTTTGAAAGTGTTATTGGGAGTTCCTCGGTCTTCTCCAAGACCATTACTTGTATGTCCTTTATGTGTTAAATGTCTACTAAATGAACTAATGGATATAATGACTTATGTTAAGAATGTATGTTAATGGAATAAGTACTTATCTAGAGTAGTTAACGGTTGTCTAGTTAAGGTATGAAGGGGGAATAGGAATGGTCACTTTGTATCTTACCTAGATGAGTCTCTAGAATGAATCTAGTTAGGAAATATGTTGATTATGTGGATATGATCTAAACATAGGAGGTCTACAGGAATATTTAGGTAGTCTTGAAAAGGTTAATCGTTGACGTTATCTTCTTGATCTACTTAAGTAAGTATTTTTATATCCTTTAATGAGGAAATTTCATATTATCTATACGTTGATATGTTGATGTCTTGTAAGTGTATTTGTGACTCGTTAAAATTACTCTTGAGGATCATTTAGGCATGCTTAGGAGGTTTGATGGGCAGACTTTTCTTGTGTCGCTTAAGTGAGTCTTAAGAAAGCAATATGTGGGATAATCACATACTACAAGATGTGTACGGTGAAGATAAGCAACTTCGCTGTACAATGAAGGAATTCATTGTAACATTGAGTTGAGGTTACTTTAAATTGAATTCAGTAATTATTATATTTGTTTAAAATGTTATTTTATGTTATTCTAAGTTGATGTTATTCTCATGATTATACTATGATTTTTAAATTAAAAGATGCATATTTCTACTAAATGTCTTATTTATATTATTTTCAAGCATTATTACATACTCAGTACATATGATTGTACTAACTCTATACTTTTATCTATCTCTATAGTAGTTGGTAGGTGAGGAGCATTTGGGAAGGAAGACTTGGACCGTAGCATCGTTCAAGAGAAGTCGATGTATGTCCACATTTGATTCAAGAGCATAAATGTCTTTTATGCTTTCATATTGATGTATTGTCATAGACTAAGTATTTCTCTATTAGTATTGTATATGGGTCGTGTCCCAAAAGTATTCTCGTGTCTTAAGTTTTATGACATTGAGACATAGTATTTCCTATGACTTTTTATAAAAGAGTTTTCAAAGATTATGATATGTTTTGTGAAAAGTTCTAATGTCGCACTACTTTTTATTATGTTTATGCAATGAATGATATGTAAGTGCTTGTGTAAGACCTCCGAGAGGTCAAGTACGCCGGTTGCAATCCGAGATTTCCCTTAACTTCTAAGGAATGTTTTAGAGATGTGACACTGTCGGTGGTTGGTAGTCGGTCAAGGTTGGTAGTTAAATTTCATTGGTAGTTAGGTCTTTTGGTTATGAAGTAATTCCTATACTATGTCGTGTTGCCTATATCTAGAACCTTTATCTCTCCTGAAATTTTTAGATGAAGAAGATTTCACCTTGGGTTTCATGCTAATAGATCAAAATTATCCATTAAAGTCTAGTAATTGGAATCAAGGTATGGTACTTTTAAACCGTTGATCTTTTACATTCATAGAGTCCCTAAATTCCTCTATTTTAAATTATATAGCTCCAAAATTATCTAGGTTTTTCTTCCTGGAAAATGGATTAATTTGATTATTAATGTTGATGGTTTAATTATGTCTAATTATACATGAATTGATTTTTTACAATGTTGTTATGATGTTTCCCCTATGAACAAAGCAAACTCCCCATGTTTTCCAAATTCCCGTAGTGGATTGTTGTTGATTATGTAAGATGAGTATTATGACTTAAAGCATCAAGAAATAGAATTACATGTAATTATGATAGAATTCAAATTTAGCTATAGAATTCTAAATTTGGTGATTGAAAATAGTGTTGAACGCTGAAAGGCAAAATTACCAATGCTTGCATGATCTGATGAAACATATCTGGATGTTTGAAGGGTTCTTTTAGAGTAAACTGCAACTTTTGTTTTTCATGTTGTTTTTTTAAAGTTTATTCTCATAAAACACTTACAACCACGATGTGAATGGTTTTGCTACATAGAAAGTGCATTTAGGTCGAGATACTAATCTCACCTAATTGAATCAATGAATAAGATCCATACTTATTAACTATATTTGATCAACAAGAGGACATATCTCTCTATGGATGATGATAAAAGCAAAGAAAATACTATTATGTGGGAATTATGCTTCGCACAGAGTGGATACTGACATTTAGATTGTCACTCATTCATTTGTAGAGGTCGGGTTTCTCTAAGAGGTCTCTTGGGATGGAAGTTCTGTCATTAATATAGGTCGGTTTTCTAGTAGCAATCTTCTTATCCCATTATAATATTCCCCGATAGGTTCATGAGCTAGTGTATCCATTTGTGCAAGAAGTTTCTGATTCTACCTCATGCAACTAGAACAATCCTTTTCACTGTGAGAGACACTAGGTGAACTTGTTTTATCTTACATGGTATCTATGAGAGTTAAGGCTAATACTCCAATAGCTAGATTATATATGAATTATTTTTATTTTAAAAAGTATATCATATGAGTGAAAAGACTTAAATATGATTTAGGTTGCACTTACCATGATGGTAGAAATTATGTATTCTAACCCTCTTATGTCATGTTTCAATCGGTCAATTGCATGTCATAAAATGAAATTTCCTACCTAGAATGTTTTCAATGTTTTATGCATAGCTATCATATTAGTGTATTTTTGTACTAACACATACTTCTTCATTTTCCCCAAATGTGGGGTTTGATAGGCATTGTTTCCATTCTAGTTGGTAGAGCTTGCACTTTGATTTCATTCCTAGCTCTGTGAGTCCTCATGGTTCGACAAAGTTCTTTCCTTATGTTATTTTGTCTTTCCTATATACATTTGAATATTATTTATAAGCTAGGCCCAAATTCATTAAATTGTAATAGATGGGTAGTTAAAACATGAGTTAGATTTCAATTTTTCAATAATGAAGATTTAGACTTTATTGTTGTTTTAATATTATTGTTTGATTTCAAATTCTAGATTTTCTAGAGGTCTCACACAAATTTTTATGCCATAAAAACTCAACTCCTCCATAATCTTGCTGTACCCAACAAAGAGATAAAGAAAAACAATATTTCTTCTACGCAGTTAACCATGTTGGATTTTATAATCAAGAAAATAGTGGAACTGGAAGCATCACACATTGGCAAAGAAGGGTACACTTCTCTTTAAAAAGCACACAAAGCCTAATGTGTACTAGGATGGAGGAATAGAAGCGATACTCTCACTCATTCTACAAAGAGTTGAAAGTAATGACAAAATTGTTATGGAGAAAAAAAAAGTGTCTCAAAGCTAACCGATATAACTGATTCCCAATTCATATCAATATAACTACTAGCTATACGAATTAGTCACATGATTTATCATCTCTACCCCATCGATTAAGATCAAAACGGAAAAGTCATGCCACGACTATAAATAAGGAGATTCTTGGAAGTGAACCAAAGGTTTGTAAGTTTTTGTGCATAATGTATAATAATGGTATGTTGAATGTTCAGGTTAAAATTAGGGAATTGCAAGAGAAAGTCTAATTTGCTGATCTAAATTTCTATTTGGAATCGCCAATTTGGTAGCTGAATTTTGTCTTGACCACCGTTGGGACCTCCAGTTTTACCTACACGGGAACTAAATGTCTTCTAAAAATCGATGGGACAAGTTATTGTTCAACGTATCACCAAGTGGTTCAATGAGGAAACTAATATCACCGGTGTCAAACTCATCTTCACAAACTCACACCTTTTTTAGTACTTGAATATATATGTACTTACTAATGTATTAATAGTTGATATATTAGTACTCGGATCTGGATTTCCCAGTCACCATTCATTTTAATTTTTATTGAAATCATTGGTAAAGGTTAATTTCCTCAGAACCCTGCATTTACTTTTGTTATTTTTACTCTTACGCAATTGAGTTTATTGCGTTAATTATCCTGGGTCTATCTTAATTAGTCATGTTATTTGAATGTCTAATTTTAATTTGATAAACTTTTAGTATTTTTTTTAATTGATTAAATTCAATAATCCTTTGATTTGATCTGAAATCAAAATTTTGGGGTGTATCTGCAAGTTTAGTCGAAGAAATTTGAGTATCCCAAGTTATTGAGTCTTATGGGTGTTCACCGAATTTGTCTTATGAAAGGTTTAATTTTGTTTTTGGGTTTTATGAATAAATTTGAAAGATGGGTCGAGAATCGGTAAATTGGTTTTTTTTAGTGAGATGGATCAATCTTTCCAATTCATTCAATCGTTCGCCTAATATCTTCGTCTCACCTTAAATTTCATCTCAAATGTGTTGTTGCCAACTGTAAATTTAAAAGAGAAACATAATGCGACGAAACGAAATTTTTGACTCACCGTTTTCCTCTCTTATCGCCATAGCTTTCACCTTTATCCTTTTCACATTGTTAATTTTTGTCGGATATCTGTTGCACGCCTAGAAGACTTTCATATCTCACAATAGTCATAATATTTGAACTAATCACTTCGGCGAGCAATATTCTTCTTGACAAAATGACTTGGCGATGCACAAACTCTCTCAGTGAGCTACTTTACACATGCCTAAAAAAACATTGATGGAGTTATCCCTAACGTCTTCTCAATGTTTTTATATATGGAAATAGATAAAGTTGTGGATAGGAACATCTCACCCAGAGGGCAAGGCAAAAGGAATTAAAATCAATAAAGGTAAAGTTGTATAAAAATGCTAGGCCCTCAAACATTCCACAACTAGTAGGAAGGGCAAAGGAAAACGTAAGGCACCAGCATCAGTAGGGGTCAACTCTTACAACAAAGGAATAACCTCTCTCCTCTTACTACTTATATGAGTGAGGATGAGGAGCAACAGCCTGAAATTCAATTTTCTGGTAGAATGAAACTGATGCAGCAAGAACAGTGGCGTTACATTCCGACAAGATGAATGACCCATCTACGGTCATAACTCTTCAAACCTCAACTCCCTCTCCCAACAAGTTCATTAGAAGCACTGGTGCTGTAACCACCGGTTGCAGGCCCCCCTCCTAAAAAAATGAACAGATTAAAGACATAGGGATATAGAACAATTCTCAAATAAAAGCATCCATCGTTGGATGAATTTAATGATAGGTACAAAAAAATGATGACTTACCTTAGGTATCATGATTTTTAGATTTTGACCAAATCCGATGGCCTATATCATTAAAATTTGGGTTGGGGAATTCTATGTCTATTATATAGACTTGATACCACAAAATAAGAAGCACTAAGCAGTATTAAAACTGGTTGACTTTATAATCATCTTGGAAAAAAGGGTCGAGTGCGATAATTATATTATTGATGTTATCCTAGAGCGTCTCAGTGACATCGATGATGAATGGCAGCTCAAGATTATAACTAAGTCACTAGAAAAAAATGAAGAAGTTCTTAGCCTTGAGGTTCTCATAAAATGAAACTCCCTAGTGGCTTGAAGATGGCGATGTTATTGAAAAAAAGAAACTTAATGTTGAAGCACGGTATTGGTTTTGTTTATTTAATAGTATGATTATTTCATCTCAAGATAATCCATTCTCCAGCATGCCAAGAAATCTTGTTTAGGTTGTATTATTAATGCAATACAGATAAATTTGGTTACAAATATTGATTTAGAAATCCTCATGCGTGAAAGTCATTGCAAGATCGCATTCTCATTTCCGGTTTTGATCACATAGTTATGTAAACAAGCTAGAGTATCCAGATATTCCAAGAAGGATGTGAAAAAAATGTCCACATCCTCCATTGATTTCCACAAGATAAAAGTTGAGTATTTCAAAGAAAACGCAATGATGAATTAGAAGGAAACTCATCTGAAACTTTCCCTTGTTTCGGATTCAAACTCCATACCTCCAGAGGCATCTTTGCCTACTCTAGCCATTGGGACTTCAGATATATTTACAACTACTCCTTTTATTTCTTACATTCCAGATCCATCGAGCATTGCACCGCCAAAAATATATGTGTTTGTTGCTTTCCAAGCCCTAATTACAAATGCATAATTTCTTTAGATGGGACAACTAGACTGCATTCTTGAAGTTCGGGCATTCATAGAAGATATCTCCACCCCGTGCATTGTACAAATTTTGTTGATAGATTTCTTGGCAGTGTTGCATGAGGTGATTGAAGAACTTGTGGGGAGTATAATTGTGTACGATCACAACCATGAAGAAATTGAGGAGGTGACGACCTTAAAAGGCATTATAGCTTTGTTGACGTATGATGTCGAGTAGCTTAAAGACACAGATATTTCCATAGTATTCTGGATGGTGGAGATCCCAGGTGAATAAAAGATGTCTATGTCTAGCAGTAGAGATGAAGGTATAGTGATGCTGACAATTTATTATGAGCATGAGGCAGAGAGTAATGTAATGATGTTGGACAAGGCTAGAAAAAGTTGTAGTTGATGACCTAGTTGAGATATCTATGGAGACTTTGGCCACTGAGTCCCAATTTCAGGTTGTGACATCGGGCATTGATACCATGACAGACGGAGCAACTATTTAGAAATCATGCCCACCTTACCTCCCTCTTTGTCTGACTTTATCTTACTATTGAGATGTTTTTATGTTATTTGCCATTTGAGGACAAATACAATTTTTATGGTGTTGTGAGGCTCATGTTTTGTCTTGTAATTTTCACTCGTGTTTTGTATATATTCGGGTCATTTTGTCTTAAATTGTGTAATATTTATTTTTGCAGATGTTTGATCTTGTAGCTCTGTTAGTTTAAATTGCAAATATTTTTGACCCATAAAAAACATTTCTTATTTCCACAATTTCTTCCATGTACTTGAATATGGTTGTTCTTAGGAAACTTTAAGCCTCAGGTTGATCAATATTTATTACTTGGATAGGGATTGCAATCAAATGAAGATGAGTGTGCAGCTATGACGAAGCCAAATGAAGTTGCATAAACAATATGTGAACTCTTTTTATCTCGTTGTGATTGTCCAATAATATAATTGTGTTCCTTCCAATTAATATTGCACACTTGCGACTTTCAAGAGTTTTGTTTGAATTTAGTGTTAATGCCATCTGTGATGAGCTTATCGTGAACCATGAATGATGAAAAGAATTTTTCCCATTAGTCTTGTTGATCAAGTGATGTGAACTCATGATATGATATTAGGAAGGTTTGAAAGAGTGTGAACTGATTTGACAGATACATCTTTTGTGGCTTACCTTGTGAGTCTGCAAACCTCTTTCGAACACTCCTTCAGCCTTACCTTTCTTTGGATAAAACATGATGAAAACGTGAACTCTTTTAATCGTCTACCCATAATCCTCTTTATTTGTTGTCGACTAAATATCCAACATAGTCCAAAATCATCAGTTGGGGGTGTGGTAAAACGAAGAGTTCAAAACTACACTCCCTTAGCTTATGGTGTTGAAAAAATTTAACCCCTCCATAAAAAAATAAAGAACGAGAAAAAGAAAAGAAAAGAATGAAAATGAGAAAGTCATCGGGATAGAGAAATTACATATGACCACTAGAAAAAAGAATGAAAGAAGGACAAAGAAATTGTTATAAGCACAACATGTCATGAGGATCAAAGTCACTGAGCCTTAATGACCATACCTATAAAATGAGTCCCCTTACAAGCCTTGAAAAACCATTTTGATTTTGGGTGAGCTGAAAAAAATTGAAAATACGACCAAACGTATGTGTTAAATAATGCATTGTGTTCATCTTTGTGAGTGTGAGCATTGAAATTTATTCCATAACTTTAAATTGGTATCATTGTTTCTCAATATTGAATCATTCTCTATGTCTGGGTATTTGATATCTTTTGTAGAGCTTTAAATTGCATCAGAAGTAAATACTGTGAGGTTGAAAATCATTGATAATGGTGTATCACAATTTGAGTCCTTGAGTGCAAATTTGATCCTTGCATGAATAGGTTGAATTTTATTTTGTGCATTCATGATTAATTCTTCTGTAGAAATGTTTGAGACATCTACTTTGAAAAGCTGAACCTTTTTGACTTGATGATAAGCAAACGTTTAAGTTGGGGTGTTGATGAGTGAACAATTTGGACTTATTTAGGGCTATATTTTCATAGCTTTAGTACCCTCAAATGCATATTTTGTCTCTAAATTTTAATCAAATCTTGAGATTTAGGTATTTCTACCATACAGACAGCGGATAGACACTATATAGAAAAAAGGTATAAAATAAGTTAAAATAACAAAGAAATGAAGATATGAGGTTCACCAAACCAATTTGGCATGTTGCAAAAAGATCTCATCCTCACCTATTGTTGCAAGGAGCTGAGTCCTAAAGGAAACGACCAAATCTGTTGTGAAAAGGAGAAGTGGGTGTGTCACCGAGAAGTTCCATGAAGGAGTACTATGTCACCCAAAATAATACACGAAGATGTTGTAGGCTAGAATAGGACGGCGATGAACATACCAAAGGGTGGATCGCCGAGTTGATCGGCATTCCCAATTAATTCAGTTGATCTGTTCTTCGCAGCACAACAATCTTCAAACTATATATAATCTTTAGTATTCTTAGCTTAATATCAATATTCATAGTTTTGAACATTAAGATTTAGAATTAGCTTCTTTTTTGAGGTTTTGAGAGATCTTGTGAAAATTTTCTTTGGATCGTTGGAGAAATAATATTTCTCATCTTTAAGAAATTCAAAGTGGGTGTTATAAAATCTTCATCCTAGATTTGATTTAAGTGAAAATAAATCATACACAGTTGTTGTTACTTCAATTTGGTATCATTTTCGTTTAGCTAAAACCTCAATTTTTGGGGTGTGGTTTTATGATTATGTGGTAAATCTATTGTTTTTTGTTGCTTATAGTTTTTATATTCATTGTTTAAATAGGATTTAACTTGGTATATATGATTGAACTAAATAAGGTTGTTTAAAATAAGATTTCACCTTAATGTTTTTGGTTTTCTCGAGAGAGATGCTGAAAAACTAAGACTACTAAGTTGATATTTGTTTGATTTTGGGTCGTCTAGGGTTCAGCTGGAGAGTGTGAATTCTAGTCTCTTACCCGCACTTCTAGCTCGATAATATTATTGGGCTCAGGTGGAGTATATACTTAAAGGATGTAACTCGGTGTTCCAGAGTAACCGAGTTAATAGAGGGTAAGTTGTCTTGAGAGAGGATTTACCCCTACAAAAGTCTAGCATAGTTCTTATTCATAGATGTATTGTCAATATAAACTACTTTTCGATATCTTTTATCTCATATTCTGGTCACATGACAAGATCATATTTCCCCATTATTGTCTCTTATTATTTTTTTTTATAATGTAACCCCTCATTGTTAATTGATCTTTTTGTCACCCCTTTAATTTCTATGTTTTTTTAAAAAATTTCTTGTAGCTATGACTGACGTAACTTGATTTGTGCATTGTTTAAATTTTCTCTATACTAGTTCATGTAGAAACGATCCCTTAGTGGGTTATATATAATTGATGATTGTCGATACTTAGTCTTGGATGATGTATTTTTCATAATGTTACCAATCAATGGTGCACATAATAGTCATGACACCAAGGGTTTTCCTGGGGCTATCAATTGTTCTTGAATGCCGGCAACGTAGAGGGTGCAGTCTCGAGGTGTGCAAAAATTCATATTAGAGGAAATAGTTCAACAATCATAGGGTTTCTATGTAGACACTTTTATATATTCCTAGCTATCAATGTAAAACACGCAACATCTAAAATCCATGAAAATTAGACATTTATGAAACATTCCCTTCTTTCTTACTCGTTTCGTACCATAATATTTAACTCTACATAAGTTCTTTCTAGTTCGTACTTGCATATATAATTTTAAATCATGCCTCCTCGAAGTCTTTTTCAAGGTTCTTTTTCTAGGAGGAATGTTGATTTTTAGAATCAAGTTGTTCCTTGCCACATGGCTTAGGATCACAAGTGACCCAAAGCAAACCCTATTACTTGCATATCATAAACATATTGTAATATGAATGAGTAACGAGATACTATGTGAAAGCTAAAACATGTCATAGTTGAAACATAGGAATTACGCAATACTGACCTTAAAATAAAAATGTACTAGTCTCTTAGTGAACATTAACAATACCTCAAAAACAAAAGTTGTATTGAATACTATAATTAGAAACACTAACTAACTATAGTTTTGAGGATATGCCCCCAGCCAACTTTAGATGTAACACCTTGACAATGACATATCGTCAAGCCTAACATAGGTTTCATGAAGTCTAAGTACTATTTATAAGTCCATTTTAACGAATACAGGTCATTTAAGAAAATTAAGAAACATAATCGTCCAACAACGTTCATGACGTCCAGATGTTGATTCAAGGAGGTAATAGCGTGCCTTAGTCTTTTCAACTAACTTTTAAGAGTCAGAAACGTATGAAAATTGGTAGGAAGATACATAATAAGTTTTTAAATTGTTTAATGATAGAAACTTCCAATTACGACTACCCCTGGACCAACTGAGGGCCCTTGAGGAGGACCTCTATAGGTTGAGCCAACAATGCCTGAAGTAGTGTGCATCGACGAGGCTGTCAAGGGGACTTGTGTCGACTAACAGGGCGTCAATTCCACGTTTTCCCATATATATCCATGTTGATGAAACTCCTCGCATGCACATTCTCTGAACTCATCAAAAGATTGTAGGACGAGAGGGGGTTAGGTTTGTAGACTCACATATGGCCTGTTGTTGGGGTTTCGTCTATGAGGGTGATTTTTCTTCACATTTTATTGTTAAGTCATTTAACTAATTAAGTGGTTTAGAGGTTATTTAGGTATTAAGGGTAAGATACTTAACAAATTTATGTTTACAGATAAAGGCCCCAACCCCAATTAACTAATGATAACTTAGAAAATAAACTCTCTTCTTTTTGTCTTCTTTCTCTCTAATTGAACTCACCATTGAAGACTAGCAAGGATAAGTGTTTGGGGGATGTAAAATGTACAAATACACCATCAATTTTTCATCAAACATTAAGGTATGAGATCTAATTCACCTTTGAGACTCTTTCCACAAAGGGTTTCTTCAAAATGGATTTCAAAGGTTGAGTTTTGTTATGGGTTTCATCCAATTACGAAACTGAAATTGTGAATTGTGTTTTTGATGATTAATTTAGGTTATATTGAATATATTAACATGTAATTTAACTTGATTATGGTATTTTTTTAAAGTTTGGTCATAATTGAAGAATATGATCCTCAACCCCTAACCCTAGGTTGTGATCTTGACCTATATTGTTTTGTGATCGTTCAATTGACTTTGTTATTGATTAAATTACTATTATATGGTATTGTTATAAATAAATTAATATGAATTATATGTCTATAATGACAGTTCTTGAGATGCAATTTAGGTTATGAAGTGTATTGTGAAATTAGCCTATGTATCTTGTCTTAAGCCATGATCTAGTGTTTAATTGTTCTATAGAGATTCAAATGGCCTTGTTATCTTATTGGTTATAATTTTGTGATGATGTTACTCACCTAGTTTGGTTGAGTTATGGTTTGATGGTAAGACCTTGAAAATGAACTATAAGGAAGACTTGATAAGTCTTAGAATCTTTATCTTTACATTCAATAGTGATTAATTGTGGTTAAGTCATGATGTTATTTGGAGTATGTATTATAATGGGATGATATGGTGATAGAAAGTTGAACTGACATGTCTTGACTATGTCGTGCGGTTGATTATAGTGTCTGTGATATAAAGCTGGTGATATCTATAAATGTGTGTTGATATGCTATGAAATTTTAATGTGATAACCTCACATATTTGAATTGTGATTAAAGGACTATACTCATGCAATTCTTATTGAGATATTGATGATGATTATTACACAAGGGATAGACCCTTTGACTTAACCTAAGCTATGATTTCTAATTAAAGGCTAAAAGACATTTCAATAATGGGACTTACCTTAGCACCGAGTGACTTGACAATGAGAGGTGATGACTTCCCGAAGAGGATGATTCACAATATAGTTCTATATGAAATGTTGACATCCCCAAGTGGAATACTCATCCAACGGATTCCTATGAGAGGAGGCCCCAACTACCAATTTGTATCAAGAGGGAATATACTATATCTTTGTTGTTGAACTATGTTGTCCCCATAGGAACACTTGCTAGTAGATCCTCCTAGAAAGCTATCTTTGCGTTTGGTTCTACTTTTGCTGGTAGACCACGTTCTATTGGTGTGAGGTTTTATAACACCGGATTCCACACTTAGCTCATGTGGTCTATGTCGATTAAGGCAAGTGTTTACTAAAGTAAAATAAAGTAATGAAGTATAATTTAACTAAGGTGAATTCAGAGGGTTAACTTATCTAAGGTAAGGGTATGGGACTCTACCTATGCCTTGCCCCAGTTAACTTTGATGGAAGCTTTAGGAAGTTTATATTATGTATGCATATGATAATGATGTATATGATGATAATATGTTGATGCTACCATGTAAATGACTATATATGATGATGATTATACTCTTGATATATGTTGTTGGACTATATTATTAAAGTTGGAGACTGGTTATGTTTTCTTGTTCAGTCTACTTATTGAGAAAGGTTATGGGTCTTTGCTTGGTCATTGCACTCGTTGACTTGATAAGAATTCATGAGTAGTTGTCATGCTTATTATAATATGATTGACTCTTATACATTTTTTTGATGTTATTCCTTGATGTTTAGGGTTGTAGTAAATCATGGATTCAAGTATGTTGGAATGCATATTATGTGTTTTAGTTAGTAAGCATGTTTGGTTGATGTATGTAACTTGCTTGACTTTGCATTAGGCTTTAAAAATGATAAAGTGGCATGTTTTGAGTGAAAGTCCCTTTTTAGCAAGTTTGCTTGTATATGTGCATTAGGTCTCATACTTAGTACATGTGCAGTACTAACCCCATTTTCTTCCCTTTCCCAAGCATTTTATGTTCCGGTCGTTGAAGAGTTTGGAAGGAGATACTTTTGAAGGCTTGGATTCTTTATTTCATCCTAGTTGGGTAGGTCCGCAATGTCCGAGGGCAATGCCACTATCTAGCTTACGGATTTACTAAAGACTCTTTCATTTCTCTTCTTTTTTATTGAGGACTACACTTTTGTATGACCTATATATGGTCTTGTTTGATTGATGTAAGGGATATGGCCATATTATGATAATATTTTAGATTGTATGAGATGAGACAATCTTTGAGACTATGTATATATATATATATATATATATATATATACACAATAAAATTTAAAGGCTATGTAACCTTCCTATATGAAGGGTCCATCTATACTCGATAAGAATATATATTATGTGTATGTAGCGGTCTATATAATCCTCCAAGTAGTTGTAATGAATGTTTTAAATTTTTTCGCATTTTCAACTTATGAATGTAATGACATGAGACTAAGAGGCTAGTCTTAGTCTTTGTAAAGGACGACGATGTCGATTACGTCTTGGGGTAAACCCGGATGTCACATTAGAAAACTGAAACTTCAATAACTGACTTAAATGGAATACATGTTTATCGTCCTCGAAGTGTGAGGATTCACCACTGATTGTTTTGATTAAGGATAAGAAATATTATTATACATGATCTGGAAGTTTACTACCTCAACTTACATAATCATAAAATGTAGCATAGAATATGCATCACTTCTTGGAATGTACCGAGCATGCAACATGTATAATATCACTTAATAATTGCATAAGTTAAACAAAGCACATCTTTGAAATGGTGCAATCTCAACGTGAGTATACGTAATGTAACATAACTGAAATTGTAATCTAATTGCAATGACTAACTTCTAGTCGATAACAAGCATGTTCAGACCTATTACTACGGTATAAGTGAAAAACTAGTCAAATGCACTACTATTTGAGAGTGGGAGCTATTATTAATAGGCATAAAACCAGATGGGGTAAACACGGAGTTTGATGTACACACCCCATCGAGAGGAACAAATATATATTACCACATGTATATTGGAATGACTAGATAGATCACTAAACTAGATGCCCACATGACGGACATATAAACCTATTGAAGTATATAGTTTTGGGACTATGAGGGTAGGCTGAACTCTAGTCCAACATTGTGTTTTATGACTACTACAAACTAGAAATGTGGATAGCACTATATGATTGAAATACTAGAGTAGCTCAATATCTTAACATGCTCATGATAACGCATTGCTTATGCACTTACAATAAAACAATCTGAATATAAGGAATGTATATATGTTTAGCTGACCTCAAATGTTTAATTCATGAACTAAATTAATCTACACAATTGGTTTTATGGATTAAAGACAAGAAATAAAGCAATGATTCCATAAAAACATGAAAATTCAATTAGAAATACTCTAACATCAAAATCACAACCATTCTTTAAGCTTGTAGATATCATAGGCATAAATATAATATAGGAATCACGAATCTGACTGAATTCTAGAGACCTAATCGATTAAAGGAATCCACTAGTGAAATCACAAATTCATGTTGACAAATTTCATAGCAAAGAAATATCTAGATTTTAGGGTTGGAATTGAGGAAAACTTGATGCATTCTTTTTGAGCGTTTGGATATTCTTTTTTCTCTTTTGCTTTATGTTTTATTAATTTTAAGATTAATCATTTTGTGCAAGTTATGACTAAGTTACTAACCTTTAATTAAGTAAAATGATGTACTTTAGGGGTTAAACAACGTAATTTAATTGTCCAATGAATAGAGAAAACAATCAAAATGAATCAAACATAAAAACTATATAGGCCATCAGCAGGCCAAACTGGACCGTAGGTTAACTAAAGACTCGTCTTAATATTAATCGACTTTAATCAAAAAGCTTAAGGCTGGGAAATGAACCATGGACCCGGACTACGAATCGCGTTACCAAATATAATTTGTAGGTCCTTGTGTTGTTATGGAATTTTTCAAAACACTTGATGGCTGACCTACGAACCAAACATATGGTTTTTGGTTCCACCCATAGGTCATGGGTGTCCTCCCATAGGGGCATCCTTAGGTTTTATACAGTATGTCTTTTGTTCAATTTTAAATCCCGAGCTTTACATTATCTACCCATAGGGAATAATTGTCTTTGGATGAAATCCTAACTTGCTAAATATTGAATGAAAGACCTCCAAACCCAACCACTAAGTACAAGAAATATAGATATGACATAACCAAGTTACAAGAACATGCTATTAGGTATATTATGCCAAAAAAAAGCAAAAATATATTGAGACTCAATTATATAAAATAGTGCACTAAGAGACTTTAGAGGAACTATTACATAAAGTTGAAAAATAATTATAAAGAAAGAGGTGAAGATAATTAAAGTAGACCCCTTGAATGACAGACTCCTCCACAAAACCTTCAGTGAATCGACTTCCTTGTCTCTCAACCTACAAACCCAACAGGCACAAATTTTAACCGGCACTTCTTCATAAGTTAGACTCACAACCACCACTTATAATGGCACTAATGATGACACATTACCCACACACTTTAAGAACAAGTAAATGTGAAAGACTAGATGAACCGTTGCTTTTTCGTCTGGAAACTCTAACACATAAGCTACATTACCAACCCCTGTGAAGATTACTGACTTACATATCAAGGAATGAGCTTCCATTTCTTGCCGAATATTATCAACCCCTTCATAGGTTACACATTCCGGAAAACCAAATCATCAATATTAAACTCTTAGTACTTCCTCCTCGCATCTACATAGGACTTTAGATGACGCTGAACAATCTTTAGTCTTATCTTTTATGAGCTGAACATTTTAGTGGACTTATCAACCAAATTTTCCCAAATCAATCTTACTTCACTTACTTCAAACAAGCCAGTGGCAATGCGCATCTACAACAATATAATACCTCTTAAAGGACCATCTAAATTATTTAATGGAAGATATTTTTATAATCCCAATTTTCCTACAATTTCTCAACATGTCCTTCTAGATCTTAAAGGTACGTTATTCCTTACCATTTATCTAAGGGTGAAATAATGTGTTGAGATTTTCGTGACTAACAAGACCTTTGTGAAATGATTTCCATAAATGACAGGTATACAAATGACCTCTAAATGAGATTACAGACAAAGGAACCCTATACTACCTTACTATCTCATTGATGTACTACTTTTCTTATCCTTTAATGGATGTGTAGACTTGGAAGTCAAGAAGTCAGTGGACTTAGTATCTATATCTACTAAAACCAAAATGGAGTCATCTTGTATGCGAGTACAGTGTAAAAATTAAATTAAATTCAGGTTTATTTCATCCCAATTCAATGTAGGAATGCTAATATATTAAGTTTTACATCTTTGGTTTTGATGTTCTACCTTAACCTACGGAAAATTAGGATATTGAGCAAAAATATCTTTTATCTCCCTCACCATTCCACCAAAATACTTCATGAAGATCACAGTACACCTTAGTGGCATTTGGATGAATGAAATACAAGGCGTTATAGGCTTCTAATAGGATCTACTGCATCAACTACCCCTATTAGGAACAGATAAGCGACTATGATAACGAAGTACACCATCTTCCTCTTTAGGGTAAACATGAAACTTCTACACACCTCTCGAATAACATAGTATATGATTGCAATCTTGTTTTTCCTTCATATCCTCTACTGAGATATATTCTGATCCATTATTAGCTCTCACCATTATATATTTGTAAGGAAAAATCCTAAGTGAGAAACTTAGTGAACATCTTTTACTAATTTCTTCTTTTTATCCTAAACATGTGCTACACTACCAATAGATTATCTGCTAAGAGCATTAACTACTACATTTTCCTTATAAGGATGGTAAAGCACATTCACATAATATTCTTCAAAGAATTCATGCCATCTCCTCTACCAAATATTCAATTCTTTTTAGGTGAACCATATGGGATATTCTTATGAGTTGTGAAAAATCTATTTAAATAATATACAAGTAACTTCTCTTAATCTTCATGTAAAATACTACATCTGCAAGATCATGTCACGCATCAAATGGTTCTTCTTATTAACCTTAAGTTATCTAGATGCATAAGATATAACCTTACCTCCATGAATCAAACACAACCTAGTCAAACTATATCTGTATAACCTTACCTTGATGCATCAAACACAACCTAGTCCAACTATGTCTAAAACACATTAGATCACATAACCATCAGAGACATCTACAAGATTCAAGACATGAGTTGTAGTAAACTTGGTATTTAATTCTAAGAAAATTTTCTAACTCTCATCTAAACACGAACACTTGAAATTTTTCTAAGTTAGCCTAGTCAATGTGAAATCAATAAATGAAAAATCATTAACAAATCTCATGTAATAATAAGTGAAACGCAAGAAATTTAGATATCTTTTGAAGAGGTAGTTCTTGTCCATGGAACCACTATCTGTATTTTTGGAGAATCTACTCAAATCCCTTTGCTAGGAACTACATAACAAAGAAAAGTGATCGATTAGAACCAAAACTCATATTTTCTAAACATAGTGAATTACTGGTGATCTTTGAGGGTTTGTAGTTTAACACTCAGATGATTCAAGTACTCCTCCATATTTCTACAATAAATGAGGATATTACTACATATAGTGATAATAAAAAACATTAAATACTACTGGAAACCCCTATTGATTCATTCCATGAATGTTACAACTACATTTGTTAGTCCGTAAGAAATAACTCCAAATTCGTAATGACCATATTAAGTTCTAAAGGCTGTTTTTGAATGACGCTATCTCTTACTCTAAGATGATTAAAGTCAGTTCTGAGGTCTATCTCTAAAAAGTAACTATCACCCTGATGTTGGTCAATCAAGTAATCAATCCTGGTGAAAGGGTATTTATTCTTGATGGTGACATTGTTCAACTAGCCATAGTAAATGCAAATTTTTTAAGTTTGATATTTAGCCTGATTTAGGTATTTGTTAAGATAGTTTTAGTTTATTCAAATGCCTAACTTATGCTCTAAACTGATGTTGAATTGCTGATTTACAACATTTAAGCAAAGGAAAAAAGGAAGTACACAATCAGTCAAAAAGGAGCAAACAAGTTTGAGAGGTTAAGAAACATGATCATTGTGATTGCAAAGACAACTTGATGCAACACCGAGTTTCTATTCTATCTCTCCTAATTTCTAGTTTGTTGGCTCTAGGGAAAAAACAAATTTGAGTCAGAAATTGCTAGTTGGAAAATTGCCTATCCACTCTTCAACAAAAAGTAGGTTCTCCAAACGTTACAAAACCTGAGAGGTAGGTGAACGATGCAAAATTGAGATTGATGGAAGGAAAGGGTGAATCATTGATTGACTCACTAAGGCCGAACTTATTTCATTAAGGAGGTCTTTGAAGCTAAATTTTGGGAAAGTATAAATTGGAATTTTAAAATAAATTTGAGTTCTTCTCTATAATAATTCCAATTCTTATTCTTCATAAAGAGACTTCTCTTAGCTTTGCAGTTCTTATTGTAGACTTTGACGATATGTAAGCTTAAAATTTAGGATTTGCAAGTGCAATGTCTGAATTTCATCAATTTGGACCATTTTAAGGACATGTGAACCTTTAGCTAGATAATGGCTAATGTAGTGCCTACATTTTCTGTATTTTAATAATGTGTGGATAAAACCCTAATTCATTTGGTTTGATCATGTGATTATAGGATAAATTAACATATTGATATTGCGAATTAATTATTTAAAGGCTTAATTAAAGTGGGTTTTTATATTTAATTTTTTTAATATATGAATTCTAGTTAAAAATACAATGCTAACTTTGACTTCAGGTCTTGCTTGAGAAAGAGGCTTTAGAAACAAAGGTTTTGATTAACGATTCTAGTTATTTTGTGATATAGAATTTGCAGAATAGAATAAATCCTATTCTCAATTTTATCTATCTAGCTTAAGAGATTATATGAATTAAGTTTTGGGTTGTTCTTGTCTTCTTAGCTTGTTGATGTGTGAAGGAAATCACTTGAATTAATAATTTTGATCAAGTAAAAGCAATTTCACTCATAGTCTAGCCTACCGACTAATATTTAGCTATTTATTTGAAATTTCAATTACCCATATTCTGAAACATGCTTATATCAATCACATCCCGAGAATTCCTCTATACAATGTTATTAATGTTGTGTTTTTCCTATATTGTAGATGATAATTGACGGTCCAAACTTCCATCAAACCTTACTTTTCTTCCCTTGGACTTCTTTACAAGTACTTTTGATAAATCATATTTTTATAACTGAATAGCCCACTACACAACTTTATAATAGAATTTTACAGTGTACCACTCCCTCTGGATTTGACCCCAACTTTAATTTGGATTTATAGTAGTTAACGATTATTTACACTTAGATTAGATGAGGTTTACTTGATAAATTAATCAAAATAGCATCACTGCAGGGATGTCGTGTTGTTTAGAGTTCTATTATTGAAATTAAATTGTGATCTTTTTATGTTATCGTCGAATATGAGTTCTGATCTTTTTATGTTATCGTCAAATTGATGTATTTTGTTTTGTTTTTGGGTTTTTTGTGCTTAAAATATGGAGAGATGAGTGTGAAAATGAGTAATGGTAGGCAAGTTATCCAGTAAGATGACATTGGAAATCGGATCGATGTGAGTGACCCAAATCAATTGGTTGGTGCAATATGATTAGCTCTTCGTTAAGGATATGTTCTCTTCCATGTAACTATCACAATGCCACAGTTCCTCAAAATTTAGAATTATGCGCAAGGATTGCCATGAAGAGCCCATGATCATGTTTGGAATATTATGGATTTTTGTGGTCCTTTCTACTTGAAAAACATATCACAAGAGTTAGTCTTTCTAAAGTTGTTTCTATTATCTTTTATGGGCAAAGCCAAAAAATGGTAAACTGAGTTACCGAGGGACTCCATCACCTCTTAGTATGAAATTATTGTAGCGTTCAATGTGACATTTTTCACCTGTAAAAGAAGAAAAAATCCAAGGTTTCAAATGTTTAGAAAGTGAACGAATCCATGACACATGGCTGAGATTTAAGAAGTATGTACTCCAATGCCTTACTCACCAACATTTAAACAACGTTCTGCTAAATACTTCTATAAGAGTCTTGACCATGTGAACAAATGAGTTGTTCATTAACTAGTTCTAGGAGGAATAATAGAACATCCCTATGATGTTGTATCTCATTTCCTTGCTAGAATGCTAAATATCAATAGAGCATTGTACACCCGTAAAGAAAAAATATCTCCTCTCCCTTTTAGGATGACAAACGAGGATAGTGAGAAGGATTAAGACTGCAAGAGCCTGAATTTAAAGTAGGTTACACTAGATCATCACATGTATTCCTTGATATAGTGAATACTTAATTAACTTTATAGATATCTAAGGTCTGTAATGATTAGTTTTAGGTCAATTGTAAAAGGATGTCAAAGACATTCAAAAACTAGTCTTTGGTGTGCTAGTGTGTTCTAGTGTTTTCTTCATACATTGATGTGTAATTTAGATTGTAAAATGATTGTGGTGACCCAAGAATCTATATGGTCTTTATTAGAGTCAAAAGTCTGGGTAAGACTCCACAATGACCACCCTAGGGGTGCTTTAGGATTACCCAAACGTAGCCCAAAAAGCTATAAAAAAACAACCATCCACGTCTACCATTGACGAACAGTCGTTGGTATAACAAGGCGTTAATTTGTTTTGTGAGTTTAGAGATAGTATCCTCAAAAAAATCATTCCAAAAACCCTATCTTAATCATTTGATGGATGACCAAGATGAGTAAAAAATCCATCCACGGTCCGTGGATGGTGGCCGTCAATGGCCACTTACAACTCCACAATTTTTTGGCCATTTAAGAGGTGAATTGGTTAATTCATCCCTGTAATTAAATGGTGGACGGTTAATTAATGTGTATTTAGGTACTTTATCTTATCTTAAACACTACAACCTAGAATTACACTTCATTCTTCAAAACTCAAAACCTTTCCCTCCAAAAAGTTATGTTAAAACTCCTTGGAAGATTATGTTCAAATTGAAGTTTGGAGTGAAAGTTTCCATTGCTTCCATCTTCAATTTCATGGGATTCTTAATACTAAGTTATGATGAATCTTTATCTACAGTTGTATTTTTCTTATAGCCCATTCTCAAATGGTTTTTATGTTTTCCAAAGTATGAAAAATCCAACGTCTTACTTAAACTAATGGGTTATTCCATTGAATGGTTTTAAACGAATTGATTTGCTTATATGATGGTTTAATTGACGATTTCGAGTGAAAAACTCGATCAATACATGAGCTTTACTAAATTCCTAA
Source organism: Solanum lycopersicum (assembly GCF_036512215.1). Lineage (NCBI taxonomy): Eukaryota > Viridiplantae > Streptophyta > Magnoliopsida > Solanales > Solanaceae > Solanum > Solanum lycopersicum. Next base: position 43,912,469 of record NC_090802.1, read on the forward strand.
ATTGACTTAAAATGGGTTTTATGATAATGATTGGATATTGATGAACTTGAGTTTACATTAAATTTTATTGTTAACTCATATTGTTATTTTCATCTATTGATGATAAATTCTTTATATAATAATGATTTTTGAAATATGGTCGTGTGGAAATTTATAGGTAAGTCTTCTTGTGATGGTAGAATTGTTGGGAGTTGGATGATGTTGATTTTTCTTTGGAGTATCGTAATTTTTTCTATTTTATTGTTAGTGTAGAATTTATATAGAATTGGTCTTATATGGTAAGTTCCACGTTTGGCGGCGGTGTTTACTTATTATATAAAGGTATATATGTGTATTGTTACCATAGCCATGAATGAATTATGTGCTGAGTTTGAAGTATTACCATTATATGGTGTAATGTAACTATGTTTATGTTATTTCAAGGAAACCTTGTATAAAGTATTATGGTAATGTCATTTGTAAAATGATTCTCCTTATATGATATATGTAAAGATGATGGATGATGAAGATTATTTATATGTTTATATGGACTCTGTTTTAGGTAGACCTTGTTTTCCCTACTTGATACATGAATAATATGATGAATGTGACCTCTTGCTTTGGTAGGCTGAAGTACCCTTGTATTGCAATGGTTGAAAGAGAATTACTTGATCCGGATAGACCTAGCATGGTACCTATTTCATGAGTGAGATATCAAAATGAACCTTGATGATTAGCCCCTGTGGATCCCTTCTTGGAAATAGTATTGTGAAATGGTAGGATTACTGATGTTACCTTCTCTAAAACTCATTTGTTAATGTAACTATTGCATGGTAACTAAAACAAATCACCGAGCGGACATACTTAAGACGATAGTGCTATTTGAGTATGAGAATAGAGTACTAAAAGGTCTTTCGATATCCCTTAAACTAGGTGCTTACCTGGGATGTGACCTAGATATACCCTTGGAAACTACAACATCTTCCATGGTGTGGGATATTATGACACCGGATTTCATGCCTTAATAGTATAGTCTATGTCGGCTATTGATTATTCCCATCATATGGGATGTGCACTCTTGTGATTGGATGGATTCTATGACGTGTAGGTAGTAGTGTGGGATTCTATTTACACATGGCATGAGTAGTCCTTGAAGATAGTAAAGTAAGTTCCCTAGGCCTTGTAAGACCATTATGTGAAGTCCTCACTTGTTTTATTTTCTCTTAAATGGCTTAACTGAATAATATTCACTTACTGATAGTATGTCTAACTAGAAGGGTTCTTATCTAAGGTGGCTTTAAGGGTTCTTATATATATATATATATATATATATATATATTCAACATTTACTTGAATAAGGCTTCTTACACTTGCTTTATGAAGGTTTACCAAAATATCACGAAAAGCATGTTCTAGTTTCTTCATACTTTAAACATTTTTATAAGACATGCAATATTCTATCAATGTAAGGGTCGTGTCCCTCGCTTGAAATTTGTAATGTTTGGATCTATTTTGGACATTATGATAATAGAATTTATTTTCTTATCAAGACACCTTTCGAAAAGTGTTGGCTCCTAAGCCTTGTGATTTCTTTAAAATGATTTTGAATTCCTCATTTTTTTTATAATAATGCGATGAATGAATGTTAAGGACTTCTATAATACCTCTGAAATGTAGAATACGTCGTGTGACAATTAAGGGGTGCTCCCAGTTCATTACAAAGATAGAGGACAAAATATGGCTAAAATGATGGCCTAGATATTATGGGAAATAATATGATGGAGAGTAGCTTGAAGAGTGTAAATTATGTGGGTTTTTGTGGAATAAACAACAATGAAGCACATTATGAGGCATTGTATAATAAAGAAGTGAACTTCCTTGCAAATAGAGGAGGAGGTTTTCATTCCAACTATCAAAGTTTTGGTTGAAATATGGGGTTGAATAGAGATGACGGATGGAGAAATCGTGACAGAGATTGGCATGATTGTAATGCTATATTAAATAAAAGGGATAGTTACAACAGTGATACATGTAACCACATGAATGCAAAAAGTCTAAAGAGCAAAGAGCTGACTTGGAGAACTTTCATACGGAAGACATGATTACATGAATTATAGACAAAGTTGAAGGGTCGAACAATATTTTGAAACCTATGAAGCAGGATGTCTCAACTCTCAATAAGACATTTACTTCTCACACAATCTTTATTAAGAAATTGGACAGACAAATGGGTCAAATCTCAACTTAATCTAACCAATGAATTGGGGGGGGGAGGGGTACCTAGTTAGAGATTGTTAAATCCCAAAAATATAGAGTGAATAGGTATTTCCGTCATACAACGATGTTAAATAAGGCACACTGGGAACGAATTCATGTTTCTTATGCATTAGGTTTTCTTTTAAAAAAACAGGTGTGGATGTTGCAAATTAAAAAACTAAAAGTTTTTGAAAATTGGTAATTTGGTGAGCAAAAAGTACACTCGCTAAATAGATTGGTGAGCACAAAATTTGGATTGCTGTAGGAGCCACTCGTCTTTAAGGGGAACTCTATAAAACTTCACAAGCTTAAATCTCATAGACCTACTCGCCAAACAGTTTCGTGAGGCAAACAGTGTTCATCGTTTAAACATTATTTTGGGTTAAACTCGAATGCAATTGTTAAGGTGTTGTCAATAATTGATGGTAATATGATTTAAACGTTGTTTAAGTTTGGAATTGCTTTTAAATAATTTGATTAGTCTCAAATAGAGTGTAATTTATTATTCATATGACTATTTTTGTTAAAATTTACTAAAAATTATTGGGTTATATTATAAGTTTATTGGGCCTAGCGGGGTAAAGTTTGAGTACACCCAGATTGGGATAAATGTTGTATTTTTTTTAATGATTGAGCGGTTGACATTATTATTAAGGTAAAAAGATGTCAAATGGCAAATTTTTAATATATTGGGGAATGTCATAGTACCCTGAGGGCATCGTTAGTATGAAAAATGCTTTAATTTCATAGTGTAGGTATTGAATTTTTAATTTCGAGTGTTGGGGGATAGATTCTGATGTAAGGGGTTAAACTTGCACGTTGGGTCATTTGGAAAGCATGTATTGAGCTCGATGAGTTGTTCAAAGGTTTTATAAACACCTTCTAGATAACCCTTAGTTTTCTTAAATATTGAGATTTTGTTCTCTAACTTAAAGTGATATACCTTAGCTTTCCTAATGTAATTCCTAATGGTCCTTCTGTGCCTTTAATTCTCTAAAGTGCACTGTAACTTTGGACAAGCTACTTTTTGTTCACCTATTCTAAAACATTCCGCAAGACCACTTGTCTCTCTAAAGTTATTCGGTGACTCGTTGACCAGTTCAGAGAGTCTTTTTTCAAATTATTTTTTTGCAATTTTAATAGAACTTTTTCTAATAATTGTTTATGTTTTTTGATAATGTTACTAGACTAATTGTTTACAGAAGAGAAATGCCACCTCGCAAGTAGGCACATTGAGTGTTTATTGATGAGGATTCCCCTACATCAAAACCAAAGGCATTTGAACTCCCTACAAATGGAGGAAAATGAAAAGGTCAGGACATGTTTCCTGAAACAGAAATGTATACCTATGATAGTAAGGGAGTCTACGAGCTTTATGTCACCAGTACACAGTCATCTTCCCAGTAGTACAACAAACTAAAAGCTAAGGGTTTGAGGACTTTTCATGAGAGATTTTTCATTGATGGCATGGTGGATAGGTATGACATACATGTCATACTCTAATGTACCATAAGTTTGAGATTTTCAATATACCATAGGGCACCTACATTCCAAATTGGGTAAGAGTGTTCTACTTGGCTTACGACGACTTGGTATTAAAAGGAAAAAATAATGACATGACATTTAAACCGATTAATTATGTTATAGTTTTAGGCAATAGGGTGAAGTGCAAAAGATCTAAATAAATGTTGTTTTGGGATGAACCTTATACAATATGCATTATTAGATAGACATAGTTTAAAAGAACCCTTGGTGTACCTAAAGGGTTGGTTGGCACTCATTCTCTCCAACATCACCAGAAAATGGATAGAGGCCAAAGCGCCAGTACATAATAAAGATTTTAATGTAGAATCTAGGTGGTTGTTCAGATTTATATTCAACACTATCATGCGATCCCCAAATGAATCCATCCTTAGACACCCTTAGGTAGAATGTTTAAGGTCTATTATTTCCCACTTAATGTTTAATCTGGTGTTATTGATTTAGCTGGACATGGCCATGAGGGTTAAGAATAGACATATTTTTCTCCCCTTCGTAATATTGATCACAATTCTATGGTATGAGCCTATATTCCCAGACATGAAAAGATGGAAGTGAAGGTGATACCCACTTGCTTTAATAACATCTATCGTATTGAGGTTAAGTACAAACAGTATGAGGCTGACATTAGGAGGTAAACCCCTTTGGGAGCATCTCGTAAGGTTGATTTTTATATAATCCCTATATAGGATTTGATGTCTAATCACGATAGAAGGCCCTTATTTTCTGTACCTATTTCATCTAAAACTCCTAGCTCACATATAGCACTCCATATCCTAGACCAATTGTTGTTTCTACTTCTATATCTAGGCCTTCAATCACTCATGTCATGCCTTATAAGATGGTGCGCTTAGTCCATTATGTTGATGTCTGTGTCTCATGGTTAGAGTATATTATTCTTAAGATGATCAAAAGAGGTTTATTGTTTATGCGTTAGACATGAGACAAAAATTAAATAGATGTCTACACATTTACCCTAGGTACGTTGGCATTAAGAGTGGGGTAATCTGAAAAGGTCTAGGTAACCATTTATGAAGTGACGACTTTGAAAGGTGAATTACTAAGTGTAGGAAGGATATGGGCATGCTAAATTCAACCAATATGTCCCTAATCTTATTCAGTGTTGTTATTAATCATGGACCAAGAATTGATATTCTACCATATTTTTATGTTCCTTTGTTTACCACCGAAGATGAGGTCAAAGATGATGAAGATGCTTCACAGTCCAAGATTGAGACTAATGAGGAGAAACTAGATGACCGTTTGAAGGTTCTCTGTTAGTCTTTGTAGAGCTGAAGGGTGTCATGTAAGAAACAGTTGGATAAGCCTCTCTGAGATTTATTTGGACGGTGAGCGATATTAGAGCTAATGATAATGTGATACTGGGCACTTATACCCAGATTGATGGAGCAATAGACATGTAGAATTTACCCTAGGCATAGCTTTGCAAGATGACTTTTTTCCTCCCTCTATTTACTTTTTTGACTTTTTTTAATCTTTTATTGCATTTGAGAAGAACTGCATCTTTTGAGGTGCTTTATGAATATTTCATTTTTGTGATCAGTATATATGATCTTAGGCAACAACATTGAAGAATGAGACAATTATATGATATACTTTTTGTGGCCAACCTTGTGATATGAGTGGACGTTGCTTGTCACCTTTTGAGCCTATCCTTTTCTTCAATGAAACTTGAACAGCTTTGACCTCTTTATCCCTTCATCCAAATCCTTAAATAAATATTGTGAACAGCTGACCTCTTTATCCCATCATCCAAATCCTTAAATAAATATTGTTGTTTTAGTAGACAACTCAGGCCAAAAGCCTAGGATTTGGATGTGGTGAAAAATAATGAAAGTAAAGAAGTGTGAAAAAAATACTACTTTGATGGATTATTTTTAAAAATATGCCACCACTTTATGATAAAAAATCAAATGATTATTTTTTAAAAAGAAACGAAATGAAAATGGATTAAAAAGAGATAAAGTAGTGAATTTGCAAAAGAAATAAGATATCTGGTGGTAAATGTTTAGTTTAATGATGGTGTAGAGTTTCAACATGCTTGAATGTGTAAGTGAAAGAGAAAGATTTATTTTTACGCCATACATCATGAATGTACAAGCCACTAAGCATAAATGACCATACCTTTAAAGTCAACCCTGTTACATTCCTTAAAAATACCTTTGTGATCTTAAGTAAGTTATAAGGAATGTTCACTGAAAATAAGGTCAAGCCTATGGGTGGAGTCAAGCATTTTTTCAGCTTTGTGAGCTTTAGCCTTTTATTCGATTTCGGTACTTATAATTTTTGAGAATTTTTTCTGATCATTGAATAATCTTTGTATCGATGGAATTTGATTATTTTGTTGATATTTCACTTCAACTTGAAGAGAGACATGTGATCATCACTACACTTGATAATGGTGTGTAAAAACAAGAAAACGATTAGGTGAAACTAGAGCCTAAATAGTTTTTGTTGGAGTTTGTTGGAGGTTACAAATTGTAAAATTATGTCCCAAATAATAGTTGAGGGTTTTAAGGGTTAAAGTCAAGGTAACAATCGCCAAAGAATAGCCAATTGTACTTGAGGGGACCCTATAGCCTATTCCCAAGACCCAAAAGAAATTAAAAATCTTTAAAAATGTGATTACCTATGGATGAGGACCAACGCCTTGTAGGTCCATGCAAGCCATGTGAATGGCCTACGTATGTTAACTCCCCAAAAGGATTCAAAGAACCAAACAACGACTAGCACACCGGTCCACCACAACATCTTTGGTTCGTAGGACTAGGAGCGCAGGTCATACAAGTTTTACTTTCAGTGTATCGACGTATGTAGGGTTAGTTTAGTAAATTTCTTTTCAAGTTATTTTAGTTAGGTATAGTTATTATTTATTTATTAATGTATTTTAAGGATTTTAGAGTATTAAACTCCTTTCACAAGTCTTTTTATCAAAATCACAAATTAGAAACCTTCCCTCCCTTCCAAAAGTTCTATATCTACAAACCTCGTTTGGAGGTGAAGTATTAAAGATTTCAAGCTTGGGACCTCACAATTCTCAATCAAGTCTTTTGTATTTACCCCTAAAAGGTATGGTAGTATTCATCCTTGACTTATTTTCTTTCAAGGAGATCCTATGTAAAGATAATTTAAGCTCTTCAAATTTCCCCAAAAACTGTAAATCTCTATCTATCAATGGGTTCAATTCCAAAACAATTTAAAAATTCTTTCATATGTTGAATTATGAATAGAATGGTGAATTGTTTATAAATTAAGAGGATTTCTCAGATAAACACATGTTTCGTATGAAATTCTTAAGTTGTTATTTGTGCTTGTGAATCTATTGATCATGAACATATGTTGAATAATATATATTTATTTTGAATTTGTTATTGAATCATGTCAATGTTCTTATATATTAAATTATCTTCTACTTATTAGTTGATGTTGGTTCATATACATGAAGGGAAATTGATGGAGGTTAATGTATGATTATGATGTCAATTATATGCTTATGATCTCTATGAATGCATAATAACCATGTTTAGAATGAAATGTTAATATTGAAATACTCTTTCTCAATTTAACCCTTATGAATGATAATTATATATGTGAAAAGTTATCCTCACATACACATACTCATGCCTGAAGAATAAATGAAGTTTCTAACGGTATGATAATCATGATTTGTTGATTGAAAGGATATTATCAATTGTACACTAATGAATGACAATGACATGCTTTGAAATTAATTAATCATAATATGGGGATTCTTAGTTGAAAGGATATTCTGATCTTTAAATCTATGAGATACCTAATGAAAGAATGTCTTGCTTGAGATGAAGCCCTCATGTGCGGCTAGGTGGGGTATCTAGTAAAAATATTTTTTCCCATATTAACGGAAAAATTATATAATTTCAAGTACTTTACGGGGAATAATTCTATGCACCGAGTGGATAGTGATATAAGATGGAAGCCCTCACGTTATTTGAGGCAGCATTTCAAGTAGCAATCTCTTGAGATGGATTCTCTCACGTGACTTGAGGCGGGGTATCTTGTAGTAATAACCATATACCATAACTATGTGCCCACATAGGTTTAATAACTAAAGGAATAATGCTAAGATAAAATGTAATGGTCCTACCATACGCTAGTATGAATCCTTTATCTGGTAAGGGTGACACCGAGATTTCATGAATTGCTCACATGGTCTATGTCGGTCAAAGCTTACTCCCTGAAAGACTGATAATGAACTATGGCTTCTCAAGAATTCACTACTTAGTGAGGGTGGTACTATTGGATGTCGTCCATGTATTGCACAGGTAGGATATCATAGTAATGATGGTGTGTTCCTTCATAATTTAAAGTGAGATCGATGTGCTCTTATGATGATTCTATTGAGAATGTTTATTTAATTTCAACTGAATAATTGTGTTCCTAATGAAGTTAATGAAGAATGTTGATTTCTCTATTTAATCAGATATTACACGCATTACTTAAATTGTACAATGAACAACATCTTTATCATTAGTTATTGAATAAGAATTTCCCTTGTCTAAGGTTGTTTTGAATGAGTACTTACTGAGAGTAGTATTATGGGATGTTATATATACATTTCACAAATATGACTTAGGGTTTCCTTAGATGATTGCCCTAATGTGTTGATATGAATTATGAAGTGTTTATGTCTCTTGTGCATGTGCATTCTGTAATAACGAAAAGGTTTAACTGTAAGTTCAGCTTTGATGTCCTTATTGTTGTACATTGTGTGGATGGTGGTATGGGACACTATTAATATATTGCACAAAGTATAGCCTAGGGTAACTTAGGGAGAAAGCTTAATGTGATGATGTTTTTTATTCTGCTTATGCTCATGATGTTTTCTCCAAATTGGCACAGGCATGGTTTCCAACAATAAAGTCCTTCTTAAGTATGGTGTTTGCATGGATATCATACTTAGTACTTTATGGGCTAAACCATATTTCTTTTACAAAGTGTAGGATCCGTCAAATGAGGTGAGTTCCTCTAGTTAAATCTTGGAATGAGTTCTTCCTAGAATTGGTAGGTCCTTATTGATCCGAGGACAAGAGCGTTATGATCTATTTCTTTCATGAAATAGTAATTCGTTAGACTTTCAATTATAAAAGGTCGTGACCGTACTTTTGTTTAAAAGACATTTTTAAGATGTTCATGTGAGACTACAAGATTTCCCATGTGTTTCTATATAATGTTTTTCAATCAAATATATTTAAGAAAAAGTTTTAATATCGTACAAATTTCCATATATCAAAGATTATTGAAGCTATGATGCTTGTATGAGCTCTTCGGAGTCATGGACTCAGTGTGACATGTAGGGTATACACTTGAGGCATCATAAAAGTTGTGTCACAAAATAATTTTTTAGGAAAAGATTTAAGGATTGATATTATACAATCCATGTAGAGTAGTGTTTTGTTCATCGGCGTGAATCACGACTTATCTATGCGTGAGAGGCTATAGGAATTACGAAGTTTACCTTTATTCAGTACACATGAGTTTATCCATATTGTATAGATCTATCAATTTCCTTTTCTTAACTATTCTATTTTATCTATATTATGTGACTAAAACAAGGGTGGCCACAAGAAAGATAGAAAGGAGATTGTAAATAAGGGAGTTTCTCCAATATATCCCCTAGATCCCCAAGGGACCATATTCCTCACAGAATTCATGCTCCAATTGATGTCACGGCAATAACTAATGAAGAAAGTAGCTCTGATTTTCTAACACTAGCACAATCCATGACGACCCATGTTGATAAAGGGGTGGGGCCTTGAGGTATACTAATGAAAGTACCATGGAATTGAGATTGTGGGATTTTTCTAGGATGAACCACCTGATAATCTAGATTCCAATGTGGAAGAATATCCCCAAAGGTTTTTTTGATGAGGTTTGACAAATACTTAGTGCTATCTATATCGGTGTCATTTTATTAAAAGTTCGAGCTACCCACCTATCAATCAAAAGATTTAGCTAAACTTTTGTATGAATAACGAAAATGTGAGAGGACAATTAAAGTGAATACTATAAGTTGGAAAGTGTTGGAAAATGGTTTCCTTTATATGGTTTTCCCCTTAGAGGGAAATAAATTAGTAGAGTTCATGAACTTTTGTAAAGGGGGTACGAGTGTTAAAGAGTATTCTTTAAAATTCATCCAACAGTCCAAGTATCATCAAACCTTAGTGGAATGTTTGAGGGCCGGAATAAATATGTTTTTAATTGGAGTTTCCGGTTTGGTGGAAAAAGAATTTTTTACATGAATAGTCACACTGGGAACAACCCTTAGACGTAGCCGACATCCTCCTCCTCCTTGAGGACTAAGACAAGCCTCTTAGCTTATATCATTACATTCATAGGTCATATTTAGCGGAAAATTTAAAAAATTTCATTACTTTAACTAGGAGGTTTACATAGACCTCTACATACACATAGTATATATATATATATATATATATATATATATATATATATATATATATATATATATATATATATATATATATATATATAGTATACATAGATCCTTAGTATAGGAAGGTTACATAATCTTTTACTTTTATTGCACATAAATATATAAAATATAGCATAGTCATAATAGTCGTCTCATCTCATAACAATCTTATAAGTGTGTATAATTTGGGCATAACCCATACATAAAAGTAAGAATGCTTTACATGGTCTATAATGTTTCGTACTAAATTAAAAAAAAAAATATAGAAGTTTTAAACTCAAAAAAACTCCATTAGCAAAATAGTTGAATCACTCTTGGAAAGTGAGGACCTACCTTACTTGGATGATCAAGAGATTCATGCCTTCTTCCAGTCTTCTTCAAAAGCACTTCAACGAACAGAACCAAAAACGTTGGGGAAAAGGAAGAAATGGGGTTAGTATACAACTTGTACTAAGTACGAGACCATGTACACTCATACTATGCAAACATTCTAAGAAAAGGGACATTTCATAAAGTACGCACTTTTCATATCAAAATATTTTATGCATACTCAACAAGACTATCGTAAACAATAATGTATGTTCATTAAGTCAAAGGCATGTACATCACGAGACCAACAATATCAAACTAGTCATGTCACCACGCATATCATATAATTGAATACATAGTCAAGTAACTTTATCATCAAGTCATAATAGACACAAGCATGTATAAGAGTACATTTCAACATAACTAAAGGAAAACAATTAACCATGTACCTCTATCAAGTCAACAATTGCAATGACAAGGCAAAGCCCATAACTTTACTCAATCAGGTAACTTTACAAGAATCATGACTAACATTATACTTTACATAGCATAGCATTAAAGAGTACATATAATATTACTTTGTCAATGTAGATCAACACATATTTATAAGTGAAACTAATGATCATATTGTATAAACAAAGTGCAAGTTCGTCATATACATATCATATATCATCATAGGCATATAACATAATAGCGACTTCCTAAAGTTCCCTTGAAGGCAATGGAGTACAAGACATAGGTAGAGTCCCATACCCCTACCTAAGTTAAGTCAACCTCTCAAGTCACCCTAGTTAGTTTGTACTTCATTACTTCATTTTAGTTTAGGTAACACTTGCCTTAACCAACATAGACCACAAGAGCTAAGTGTGGAATCAAGTGTTGTAAAACCTTACACCGAAGAAAGGTGGTCTTCCGACCTAACTAAAACTAAACATAAACGTAACTTTCTAGGCACATCCACTTGCTAGTCTTCCTATCGGGGCAACCTAGTTCTAGACTAAGAGATAGGTATATCCCTCTACATAGCACTTTGAAATTGGGATCTCCTCTCACGGATTAGTATCCCACATTGGGGAGTCAACACCACATATGGAGACTATAGGGTGGATCGTCCTCTATGGAAATTTGTAACCTCCCATTGTCAACTTCACTCGGTTTTAAGCTAAAGTCCCATTTTGAAATGTCTTTAATTTAATTATTAATCATCATAACTTTATGTAGGTCATAGGGTCTAACCCTTGTATATTCATAATTATAGCTCAATAAGAATTGCATGAGTATTGGTTTTCATTACAATTCACATAGGTGAGGTTAGCACATTAACATTTCGTATTATGATAAGGGACATTGGTAACTCATTCACCATCCATATAACATTTACAACTTACGCTAACATCATACAAATCATAGTCAGTACATTTAAATTCAACACCATACCACCCTATCAATCCTAATACAAAGCATACTCCAATACAACTTCATGACTTGATCACAATTAATTAAAATTTGAAGTAAAGGATAGGGATCATAAGACTTACAAAGTCTTCTTCATAGTTCATCAGCAATGTCTTACTAAAAAAATTCAATTCAACCCATTTTGGGTATACATCATCATAAATTAATATCCAATATGATCACAAGGCTAGAAGAATCACTACATCACAATTAAATACTAGATGATACCTTAAGAAAAAATACATAGGTTAATTCAAAACATAATTCATAACCTAGATCATCTTATCAAGAACTAGCATGAAAAGTCTACAATTAGCCCTAAATAATTCATGATTAGTATTACAACATCATCTAGTAGTAATTACACAAATAACCAAGTCAATTGAACCAATATAACCTAAATCATATCAAGTACATACCCTAGGGTTAAGGGGTAAAGGTCATCTTCTACAAACTAGACCAAACCATCAAGATATATCATAATTAGGTTAGGATACATGCTAATATATTCATAATATCCAAAATATATCATAATCAAATCAATTTATAACATCAATTTCGTATAGGATGAAAGCCCACTTGAAAACTCAACTTTGGAAATCAATTTGATGGAACCCTTTGAGGAAAGAGATATCAAAGGTGAATTAGAAAATAGAAGGAAAGAAGTTTTGTTTTGTGAGTTGTGATTAGTCTAATAGGGTTGGGGTCCCTTATCCCCTAACTAATGACCTAAACCATTAATTAATTTATTGTATTTATGTTAAAATGTTCAATAAATTTTACCCCTTATAGACGAGACCCCGATCGACGGTCTATCTCAGAGATATGGCCATAGGACCCTTCCATCTTGTTGGTCAGTAGTTTTGGTCAGAACTTGTCCAAAACAAGTATTGCAAAAATGCCTAAGCGTTCATCGATGAGGCAATAAAATCCCCCGTTGATTGACACATGGATTTTCGACCACAAGTCATTGATGACACTAACTTAGGTAGTTGCTTGACCCCAAACGCAAGGGTCCTACTCAAGGGCCCTTGGTCGTTCCTTCGAGAGTCGTACCCATACTTTTAGACCTTGAATAAACTTAAATAAATTTTAGACACCCTTCCACAAATTTTCATCATTTTCTGGACTTCTAAAAGCTATTCCAATAGGCTAAGGAGCACTAGTACCTCATTGAACTAGTTTCCTGATGTTCGTGGACGTTTTAGTTTCTAGACTTTCTAAGTTACTTAATTTCATTAAAATGGACCTTAAAAAAGTTTCTATACCTTATGACACTTATGTTAGGCTCTAGAACACATCTTAGTTTTTGAAGTGTTACAGCAATGCTCATTTATGAATTAGATATTTCAAGGGTCGTTGTGTTATTTCAACAATTTGAGGAGATGAAACTTAAGAAAATGAAAAAGAAGGCAAAAAGAGCTAGACCCGATGAGAAAGGTGAATAAAGGTCCAATAAAAAGGTACTCTAACATTGATTCTTCGATGGTGAACAAGTATAGGGTTTCTAACTCTAAGTGTCAAGGATAAAATGTAGTCTATGCATGGGTTCAATTTGGAAACGATTTTAATTGTTGTTATATTATGAATTATGAATAGAATATTCAATTTATTACGAACTAAGATAATTTCTCCAATGAAATTGTCACGACCTGAAAGAACCCCTAGAAGTTAGGGTGAACCCTTGTGTCGTAACAAGGTATACTTGACCCTTTGGGGTCTTATACAAGACCTTAACTATCATTCATTACATAATACATGAAAAGTAGTACGGAATAAAAACATTTCAATATATTTAATATATAAAGGAAATCTATCTTAAATACATAAGGAATCTGATAGTCAGAGGCCATCTTAAAGACACAATATAATATCTTAGAGACATGACCCTTTACATTGAAAGAAAAAATGCATAAAAAGTCTTTAAATTAAAACAAAGAAAACATAGACTATATCCTCAAATATATGAGGACATACCAAATCTTGACAGAGTAGATTTCCCAAGCTCTGCCTTCAAATAATCCAAAAATCTTTTAATAAAATAAGCATTCATGCCAAATAATTAAAACATTCATGAATTTAGAAGAAAAACATCATAAGGAACATAATTTAACACTTAGATAGGAATTTACATAATCTTAAACCAAAGGAAGCAATTTACAGTAATGTAACCAAAATTACAATAAGTTTGTTTGACCTTTAGAGTGAAATAAAATGAATCCAAAGTAGTGACATTCCAAAGTATTTACAATGAGTAAGTGATCTCATTTCCATCGGAGTTTCCCTTACTAAGGTTATCCAAAGACCCATTAAGGTAAGATATGAAAAAAGTACGCATATACCTCCTTCAATGCACACCAAAGTGATCCTCAAGACTACCTCATTATTGGCATATTCACCTCGGGAGAACAAGACACCACTCAATCTCATGACATTAGAAATTCGAAGAATATTCAACAACACACCAAATACAACCCTTTCGAAATGCCTACTTAGTGCAATCAGTAGATGGCATCCCATACCACTACATACACTAAGTAGTACACTCTTTCAGAAGGTGTGGCACCAAGAATTCCCTTTTCGAAGGTCCTACATAGTGCATTGGATAGATAGAGTCCCATACCACCACATAGGCTAAGTAGTACGTTCTTTTAGAAGACTTTTTCCATTCAAATCACATAACACTAACCAAGACTCCCCTTTCGGAATGCCAACCTAGCGCAATGGATAAAAGCGTCCCATTCTACGACCCTAAGTAGCACATTATTTCAAAAGACTTAGTACTTTCATTACTTTTGTGGGAGTTAGCTTATCCGACATTGATTATGAGAGCTAGACATACAATCCCAATATTAGATCCTATAGGATGAGGGATCCTCACTTGCCAAGAGTAAGGTTATTCTTTTCAGCTTTTAAATGGCGATCCCAAAAGAAACACCTACACAAGCGCATAGTTAATGGATAAGGAGATTGCTACTAAGTAACTCATTATCATCCACTAACGAGGAGTAATCATCTTAGGAGTTACATTGGAATACAACATCCCAATTCACTAAGTGTAACCACCTCTTCTTCATATCATCTCGGTGCTAGACATAACTCCCTACGAATTATGAAGATTATATACTATAGGTTAAGGAAAACTAGTGAACGCCACATCTCAACACATGAAGGGCATTAATCATCCAACCTATCTTAGAAATCCTTTATGATGTATTGAGGCTTCTACTAAACATTTCATCTCAAGACACAAAGAGTGTTACCTCATAACTCCTCTATTAACTTAACTTAGCTTCATTCATTTATTTTAGTGTGTGCATGTACATGTGATCATACCTTTAACATAAGCATAATTTAATTTATATTAAGCTTTTATACATGCTTTAGACCTTCATTCATCAAATCACACACCTTAAATGCTTCACATAATCATTTACTTCAGTTAGGCATAATCTAAGTCAAACATGCAATTCAAGTTTCTTAATACATAACACAAGAAAACTATTCGCTATCACTTCATTTCACATACTAGGCCATCAAGGCCACACTTATAATACATACGAAATATAATCAATTTCGTCAAGTAAACAATGCTACCAAGAATGAGGACTATAACACTCAAGGGCATTTCATAATTAAAGCGTAAACAACATAACCAACTTACCCTTTAATCTATGCTTCCAAAATGTATAGAATTTTACTCAATAATTCATCATAACTTATCCATTATGGAAGTGTCTAAACAAAAATTTTAACATAAGGAAACAAAAGTGCAAAGACTACAAAACTAAGCTAATATAACCTATTTCTGAAGACAATATTTGATGAGAGGCGTTAACATGATTTCATTGAATTTAACCATAAGTAATAAACTAATATTATAAACATCATTATTAAGTTATTAGAAACCTTTTCATGCAAGATACATATCTAAAGTAAAACATAGACGAAATTCGGGTTGCAAGCCTTTTCTGAAAATTCATTAGAAGGGACTCCTTGAATGGAATATTATTCAAGGATAGATATAATACCTTATATAAGAGAAACCCCTATGATTTTTATGAATAACTTGGACAATAACAACCCTCCTAGATCTTCTTCACTTCTAACTTCCAAGGAGACAAGAGAGAGTGTTCTAAGGAAGAGGGGTTTTCGGTTTTAGGAAATAATGTCTAAAATTAGGTATTAAGGTTTGAAATAATTTAATATACCTAATAAACCCTTAAAATAACATCCTAGGGTAACAAAAGTCATGGGTTGAATTTACCAAACAACCCAAGACTTTACTGGGAAATTACAACTTTTGGGGCAGTCTTACAGATGGTCAAACCAACGGACCGTTTGTCAAACTATAGCCCATTGGTAGGGTCTCGTTGGTTGAGAATTAGCACCATTCACAAGCTTTACATCCTTTATTGCAGGTATAATTAACTACCATGGTCAAAGGACTTTTGGTTTACCAATAGATCATCCCTTGGCTCGTCGTTTGGTCTCTCTTTTGGCAGCTTGTTGCCAACAGGTGGGGTCCTCTTCTAGGGACCCTCATGGGTCCTAGGCGTGTCGTACCCAAACTTTAAACCCCTTAACATGTTTTTCTAAGTCTTAGTAACATCTCACACAAAATTCAAGCAAAACGAACGCGTAAAACTCACTCAAACACCTCAAGACACAATAATGCTTTCTAATGCCTATCTTCTGAACGTCATGAACTTTCTTGGAAGTTTTACCTACAAACTTAACCAATCTCAAAAAAAACAAAATAACACTAATTTAACTCATTTTTACTTAAAATTAACTAACGAAACACTCATGAGGATCTAGTTCACCCTAGTTCGTTTTAGGGCATTATATTCTCCTACACTTAGAATAACATTCGTCCACGAATGACACTAAAACTTAAAAAGCAACAAGGACTCACTTATAATAATATAAAACATTTAAATCATGGTCAACACACTCAAAATCAAGTAATAAACTATAAAGGAACACCATTTCACATTTTCACATACTTTGCAACATAAGTAACCTTTGCCAAACTTCACAAATTCAAAATTCATTCTTATCCTTATTTTATGGAAAATATACCTCCTACAACACTAAATATGCTCATATAAACAACTTTTGAACACATTGAAACTACAATCAAGTCAAGGAGAATTTTTTTTAAAATGCAAAAAGTTTATAGTGAGTTGTTGCTCACTGTAACACTGTTAAACATTCAATTTTTTTCAAAAATGAATTATTTGAGAAATTCATCAAGATTACATGATCATATAAAGTATAAAACTATATAAACTCATTTCATAACATAAAAAAACAATCATAAAGAGTCAAGACTTACCAGGACTATCAACTCAAGATTTGTACTCCTCCATAGCGTCCACCCCGTATAGGTTACTCTTTTTGGGAGCATTGGGATATAGACCACCTTGAGAATCTTGTTTGACCTCCTTCCCAATTGATTTAATGTAAGGTTGTTCTCTCATTTTGTGTCCCTTGTTACCTCATTCAAAACAACCATCTGTTCCGGCAAGACACCTACCCAAATGTTGCTTCTCACAAGTAATGCATCTAGTCCTCTCAAAAGTGTTGCCACTGCCTTGGAGATTTGGATTTGGATCCTTATACATGTTTCCCATGGATGAATTTGGGTGATACAACCTCTTCTTAGGTTTTTGGTTACAAAAATCATCCGGCCTAGGCTTCTTACCCTCTTTCCTTATCTCTCTAATTTTGGACTTCTCAATTTGTTGTGCATACACCATGAGTCGAGATATATCCATGTCATTAAGAAGAATTTCTATATGACACCCTTTTTCCACCAAGCTAGACACTCACATCACAAATTTGATCATCCTAGCCCTAGGGCTGGATACCATGTTTGGGGCATACATAGAGAGTTTGGTGAATTTAAGAAAGTACTCTTTCACAATCATTCCCCATTGACGAAAGTTCATGAAATCATCCATCTTGATCTACCTCAACTATAAGGGAAATAACCTATGTATTATAGCCTTTTTGAATTCCTCCCAATCAATCGGACCTCTTTAAAAGTATGTCCTGCCCCTCCATTGCTCAAATGACACTTGATCCACATCCTTGAGTTGGCATGCAGCCAACTTACCTTTTTCCCTTTGGGTCTGTCATGACCCGAAAGCACCCCCTAGAAGTTAGGAGGAACCCTTATTTTGTGGACGGGTGTATGTGACCCTTTGGGGTCTTGTATAAGCACTTCAACTAGTATTCATTACATAAGACAAGAAAAGTAGTATGGAATTAAAACTTTTCATGAATAATTTAATAAAAAGGAAATATATTATAAATACTTAAGAAATCTTATCATCACAAGCCAAACATAAGACACGAGATATAATATCTTAGGCACATGGCCCTTTACATTGAAATCAAATGCGTAAGAAGTCTTAATAATAAAACTAGGAGAGAATAGACTATGTACTCGAATATGTGAGAACATACCATTTCTTGAGAGAGTGAATTTTCCAAGCTTCGCCTTCGAATCTTCCAATAAATCTTTAACCTATACATATAAGGTATTGAAAAATATGGGGTTAATACAAATAATGTACTATGTATGACATATGCAAAAACATGCAAAAAGGGACATTTTAGTAAAATATCATTTTATGCCCTTTAAAGTAAAATATTCAAGAATATATAGATTCAAAACATCATAAGGAACATCATTTAACACTTAGATAAGAGATTCAATAATTTTGCACCAAAAGGGACCATTTACAATAAACCTACTAAAACTTAAATTGAAATCAAATGACCCTTAAAGTGAACCATTTAAGCATTTGCAGTAAATCATTTAAACCATTCACAATGAATTCAACTTGAGTAATCACAATGATTCCTACTATGAATGAGTGAACTTCAAAATCTAAGCGAAAGAGAAAGTGAATTCATTTTATGTAAGAGTTTCCCTACCTCACGATTATCCTAAAACTCACTAAGGTAAGAAATGAAGGTAGTATGCATATGCCTCCTCCAATACAAACAAAAGCAATCGTCAAGACTACCCCTTTCTTCTAACTTAACTCGGGAGAAACAAGCCCCTCAATCAATGGCAAGACATAAAAGGACACCCAACAAACAACCAAAGTCAACCCTTTTTTAATGACTACTTAGAGTGATAAGTAGATAGCGTCTCATACCACCACCTACCCTAAGTATTACATTCTTTTAGAAGGTTTGGTACCAAGTCTTCCCTTTCAGAAGGTCCGACCTAGTGCAATGAATAGATAGCATCCCATACGACCACCTACCCTAAGAAACATGTTCTTTTAGAAGATTTGGTTCAATCAATCCTATTTTAGAGGGTTAGCTTAATAGATATAGACCATGAGATCTAGACATGGTATCCCTATATTAACTTCTATCGGATGAGGGATGCTCACTCTTTTAGAGTAAGGTCATTATTTTTTACCTTTTACATGGATTTCCCAATAGCTAAGTCAATGTGGGTGCATAGTTAAGGGATAAGGAGATTTTTTCTAAGTACTCATTCTATACTCACGAGGAGTTCTCAGCTCATGAGGTACATTGGAATACAACATCTCTTCTCATGAAGTGTAACAAACTCTTTTTCATATCCCCTCGGTTCTAGACATAACCCAGCGCATTCTAAATACTATAAACTATAGGTTAAGGATAGATAGTGAAAACCACATCTTTACTAACTAATGGCATTCATTCTCCGACGTATCTTAGAAAGCTCTTAGGATGTAGTGAGGTTGCTATTAAACACTTCATCTCAACTCACGAAGAGTGTCGACGTCAAAACTCCTCTATTTACTCAATTTAACTTCATTATTCAATAAAATATGTGTGTGGGTACTTGTGAGTACATCTTGCATATAAACATAATTTAATTAACATTAGCTTCTATATTTGCTTTGGTCTTACATTCATCAATTTACACACTTTACATACTTTACAAGTACCTAGGCATAATCTAAGCCAAACAAGCTATTCAACTCTACAAAACATAAGAAAAGACTTATCTTCAATATCACTTAATTTCATATGACAGAACTTCAAATCTATACTCAAAAAACATAGTAAGTAATATCAAGTTCATAAAATAAACGCCGCCACCTAGAAGGTGGATAATACCACTCAAGAGCAATTTACAATAACAACTATCCAATATAATAAAGTTACTATTTAACCAAGACATTATAAACTATAATCAATTTATAAATATTTCATCATAATAAGGCCCTTATGGCAGTAGCTAAACCAACATAGCAACATAAGAAAACCAAAGCCCATAATTTACCCAAGCATGGTCATTTAACCCATTTCTTAAGCTAAAAGTTTGAAATATGCATATAAATGAATTCATTAGGTTATTAAAATGAAAATGATCAATTCATACAATAATACACACATTTAAATCATTATAACACTTTTACAAAAAGACCCATGCTTAAAATTAAAGATACAAGGAAATAGAGTTTGAAAACCCTGTTTGAATTTTTTTGGAATTGGCTCCTTGAATGGAAGAGGGGTCATGTATGGATACCATACATCAAATAGAAGGAAACCCAATAATTTTCAAGAATATTAACGTCCCAGAAATCTGTTCTTTCCCTCCTTGAGTCTTAGTTTCAATGGTGACTTTGAGAGAGTTTTCTTTAGAGACGGAGTGTGAATATTTGAAGTGAGGGGTATTGTCTAGATATAGTGTTTAAAAATAACTAAATATAACCTAAATACACTAAAAATATAAACCTAGGGTCCTAAAATACTTTAGGTGATTTCACACAAAACACCCAAGTAGGAAGCAACGTGCCGCAGTCTTAGCACGTGCCAATCGACGACCGAAGCTACTGTGCTCCGATTGATCAGCGGCCCATGATGCTGGGCATCGATGGAATTAGAGACTGTAAAGGGGAGGGTATGAGAATACCAATAATTATGGAATGACGTCTCCCCAGTCGATGGGCCGTCGATTGGCTTACGCCCAATAGACTGCTCCGTCAATTGGGCAACGTCCTTGGAAGCTTTTGTACAACTCTTGGGCCCTTCATCTAGGGCCCCTTGTGGGTCCTAGGTGGGTTCGTGCCTGAACAATAAACCTTTAATCTAATTATTATGGTTATTAGGACATCTCCCATATTTTCAAGGAAAACAAACAAGTATAACTCAGTCAAACACGTCAAGATACACAAGTACAATCTAAGGCGTGCCCTCCGAACGTCATGGACGTGTTTGAGAGCTTGACCTCCAAACTTCCCACACTTCCTAAGAACACTAGTATAAAAAAAACTTTAAATAAAAATTATCTCATGAAACAACCACTAGGCTCTAATTTTCCTTAGATCAAATTTAGGCGTTACATTCTCCCCCAATTAGAATAACATTTGTCCTCGAATGACACTAAAACTTCAAGAACAACAAGGAGTCAATTATAATAACATAACACATTACAATAAAGGATAAAAAAACTCAAAATCAAACATAAACTATCAAGGAGCATTATTTCACACTTTCAAGCAGATAACAGCATAGGCAACTCTTACTTACTTCAAAATTTTAAAAACTCACACTAAACCATCTCTTATGGAGGAAATAACTTCTCCAACATTAAACATGATCATATATAATACTTTTGTTCACATTTAAACTTTAATTCAAGAAAAATATATTTTTTTCAAAAAACAAAAATTTCACAGTGAGGTTCATAGTGCTCACTGTTAAGCATACCATTTTTTTTAAATTCATTCTTTGAGCAATTCGGATGACATGATCATATGAACTATAAAACCAAATAAAATCATTTCATAAAATAAAAAAAACAATTATAAAGAGTTTAGACTTACAAAGATTATCAACTCTAGACTAGTTATCGTTCCTATCTCCCATCCCATAAGAAGGGTTCTTCTTTGGAGATTTAGAATCTAGGGAAGCTTGATTGAAATATTTCCCCCTTGATTTGATATGGATAAATCCCTCATCATGTGGCCCTTATTACCACATTCAAAACAACCATCTGTTCCGGCAAGACACCTACCCAAATGTTGCTTCCCACAAGTAAGGCACCTAGTCCTCTCAAAAGAATAGCCAACACCTTGGGAATTTTGGTTTGGAGTTCTCTCTTTGTTTCCCATGGATGAATCTTGGTGATAGAACCTTTTCTTAGGCTTTTGGTGACTAGAATCATCCGACCTAGGCCTCTTACCCTCTTGCCTTATCTCTATGATTTTGGACTACTCAATTGTGGTGCATAGAAAATGAGCCTACAAATATCCATGTCATTAAGAAGCATTTCCGTACGACACTCTTTCTCTACAAATATAGACACACCCATCGCAAATTTGTTCATCCTAGTCCTAGGGTAGGCTACCATGCTTGGAGCATACTTAGATATTTTGGTGAATTTGAGAGAGTACTCTTGCACACTCATTCGATATTGAAGAAGGTTCATGAATTCACCCATCTTCTTCTCCCTCCACTCTAGGGGTAAGAACCTATCTAGAAAAGCCTCTTTGAATTCTTCCCAATCAACCGGCCCTATTTCTAGGGGTTTCTGACTCCTCCGTTACAACCACACTTGAGCCACATCCTTGAGCTGTTAAGTGGCTAACTCCACTTTCTCCCTCGGGATCATACCTATAGAATCTACCTCTTTGAAAACCTCATCTATGAAACCTTGTGGATATTCATCCAATATAGTGCTATGGAAAGTGAATGGCTCATACTCATGGAATCCTAAATTCTAGAAGCGAGAGTACTACAGTTTGGTTGGGGTCCAAATCTTTTGTAAGCTTGGGCAACAATGTGATTGTTGACGACATGAGTTTGAGCCGTCATGAGTTGGGTTAAATTCCTTAACCTATATCCTTTAAAAAAAATGATTTGGAGGCGTAGGAGACACTTGAGACTCCGGACGCACTTGAGGTTCTTGAAGGGGAACCTTCTCATACTCTTACCCTAGACAAACAATAGGGACTTGGTCAACACGGGGAGGGTCCCCCTCATTAGTTACACCTCCCTCCTCCCTTCTAGTGGTTGATCTCCTCATATTAATGTCCAATAAACACAAAGAGAAGAGGTTAAGATAAGATACCTTATATGACTCAACTCTAAGGCACGACATAATAATAAAGAACAAAGTGAAACTTCAATCATCCTATAGCCTCTTGTCCATGGATGTGTTTGACTCACACCAATAACAAAGATTTTACTAGATGTGGCTTGTGAGACTTTTAGAACCTAAACTATATCCCACAACCTTATGCTATGATAACAAGTCTGTCAGGACCCGAAAGCACGCCTTAGATTGTAGGAGGAACCCTCATTTCGTGGCCGGGCGTACTTGACCCTTTGTGGTCTTGTACAAGCCCTTTAACTAGTATTCACTACATAAGACATGAAAAGTAGTGCGGAATTAAAACATTTCATGAATAGTTTAATAAAAAGAATATCTTTTATGAATACTTAAGAAATCTTATCGTCACAACCCAAACATAAGACATGACATATAATATCTTAGGGACATGACCCTTTACATTGATATAAAGTACATAATAAGTCCTAATAATAAAACTAGGAGACAATAGACTATGTCCTCGAATATATAAGGACATACCATTTCTTGAGAGAGTGAATTTCCCAAGCTTCTCCATCGAAACTTCCAAAATGTTTTCAACCTATACTTATAAGGTATAGAAAATTATGGGGTTAGAACAAATAATGTACTAAGTACGACATATGCAAAAACATGTGAAAAAGGACATTTAAGTAAATTATTCAAGAATATAAAAACAAAACATCATAACAAATAGTATTTAACACATAAATAAGATATTCCATAATTTTGCACCAAAAGAGACAATTTACGGTAAACTTACCAGAACTTGCAATGAAATCAAACGACCCTTGCTGTGAACCATTTAATCATTTACAGTAAATCATTTAAAGAATTCATAATGAATTCAACTTGAGCAATTACAATGAACAATCCTATTCTAAATGAGTGAACTGCCACACCCAAGCGAAAGAAAAAGTGAACTAATTTTTTCTAAGAGTTTCCCTACCTCGGGATTATGCTAAAACTCTCTAAGGTTAGACATAAAGGAAGTATGCATATGTCTTTTTCAATACACACCAAATAAATCCTCAAGATTACCACTTTCGACTTACTAAAATCGGGAGAAACAAGCCCCTCAATCAATGGCATGATATTAAAAGACACCCAACAAACGACCAAAGACTTCCCTTTCTGAATGACTACTTAGTGAAATGAGTAGACAGCATCCCATGCCACCACCTATCATAAGTATTACATTCTTTTTGAAGGTTTGGCACCAATCCTTCCCTTTCGGAAGGTCTTACTAGTGCAACGAGTCAATAGCATCCCATATCACCACCTACCCTAAGTAGCACGTTCTTTTAGAAGACTTCATTCAATCAATCCTTTTGTGAAGGGTTAGGTTAACCGACATAGACAATGAGAACTGGACATGGAATCCTGACGTTAACCCCTATCGGATGAGGTGTCCTCACTTGCCTAGAGTAAGATCATATTTTTAATTTTTACATGGCTTTCCCAATAGCTACACCTATTCGGGCGCATAGTTAACGGATAAGGAGATTTCTACTAAGTACTCATTCTCTACTCACGAGGAGTACTCATCTCATTAGGTACATTAGAACACAATATCTCTTCTCACAAAGTGTAACCACATCTTCTTCATATCTTCTCGGTGCTAAACATAACCCCCACGGATTCTAAACACTCTAAATTATATTTTAAGGATAGATAGTGAACACAACATCTCTATTAACGAAGGGCATTCATCCTCCAACCATCTTGGAATGCTCTTAGGATGTAGTGAGGTTTCTACTAAACATTTCATCTCAACTCACGAAGAGTGTCCACCAAAAAACTCCTCTATTTACTTAATTTAACTTCATACATTCATTTAAGTGTGTGTGTGGGTAAATGTTAGCACATCTTGTATTTAATAATAAATTTACACATTTTACATGCTTCACAAGTCATATACTTTACCTAGGCATAATCTTAAGACAAAAATGATATTCAACTTCACAGGACACACGACAAGAGTTATCTTCAATATCAATTCATTTCATATACTAGGCCTTCAAAGCAACACTCACAAAACATACTAAGTATATCAAGTTCATCAAATAAACACCGCCACCAAGAAGGTGGACCATATCATTCAAGAGAGATTTACAATGAGAACTATAAAATATAAGAAAGTCACCATTTTACCTTGCAATTAACAACTCTAATAAAATTATAAATATTTAATTATAATAAGGCCCTTATGTCAGTATCTAAACCAACATAGCAACATAAGAATACCAAAGTTCATAACATACCCAAGAATGCTCATTTAATCTATTTCTTAAGCTAAAAGTTCAAAATATGCATATACATGAACTCATTAGATTTTTAACATGAAAATAATCAATTTATACAGGAATAAACACATTTAAATCTTTATAACACCTTTAAGAGAAGACTCGTGCTTAAAATCAAACATAGAAGGAAATATAGTTTGGAAACCCTTTTTGAAGTGTTTTGTAAATGACTCCTTCAAAGGGAAAGGGTTCAAGGATGGATAGAATACCTCAAGGAGAACTAAACCCACTAATTTTGGTGAAGGTTCACGTCCCAAACATCACTTCTGGACCTCCTTGAGTGTTAGCTTCAATGGTGACTTTGAGAGAGTTTTCTTCAGAGGGGAGTGTAAATATTTGAAGTGAGGGTTCTTGTCTAGGTCTAGGATTTAAAACTAACTGAATGTAAACTAAAGACACCAAAAAAATCAGCCTAGTTCCCTAATAGACTTGGGGTGAATTTACACAAAATACACAAGTAGGCAGCCACGTGTAGCAGTCTTAGCACGTGCCAATCGTCGCCCCAATCTATTGGGCGTCGATTAATCGATGGCCCAAGCTGCTGGACGTCGATGGCATCACACAATGTCCAAGGGAGTTAATGAGCATCCCTATAATTATGGAACAATTTTCTCCTATTTGATGGGGCATCGATTGGCTTACTCCCAGTAGACTGCTCCGTCGATTGGGCAGTGTCCTTGGAAGCTTTTGTCCAATTCTTGGGCCCTTCATGTAGGTCCACTTGTGGGTCCTACGTAGGATTGTACTTAAATGTTTAACCTCTAAAATAAGTCTTATAAGTCTTATAAATATCACAACTTAGTTTCAAGGAAAAAGAACACGTAAAACTCCCTCAAACACGTCAAGACACACAAGTACAATCTAAGGCGTGCCATCCGAATGTCAAGGACATTTTCGTGCATTTTACCTATAAACTTAACCAAACTTCACACACTGCCTAATAAAACTAATATAACTCATTTTGACATAAAATAATTTCAAGAAACAACCACGAGTATCAAGTTCACATTAGTTCTTTTTGGAGCGTTACAAGGTCACACTCATTGGATCTACCACTTTGAAAAATTCATCAAGGAAACCTTGTAGATATTCATCTACCTTATGCCATGAAAGCAGAAGTTTTCAACCTCATTAAATCCCTAATTCTAGAAGCGGGAGTACTAGCATTAGGTTGAGGTCTAACTCATTGGTTAGCTCCGGTAACAAAGCGATTATTGACGACATAAGCTTTACCCTTCATGACTTGGGTAAAATTATTTATGGCAGCCCTCAACTCCGCTTTATTGATATATCTTCAACAAAAGGATCTTGAGGCATGGGAGGCACTTGAGGCTCTTGAGGCTCCAGAGGCACTTGAGGTTCTTAAAGGGGAACCACTTCAGTTTCTTCCTCTAGGCCAATTCTAGAAACTTGGTCAATACGGGGAGGGGTCCTCTGATTAGCTACACCTCCCTCCTCACTTCTAGTTCTTGATATCCTAGTGTTCATGTCATATAAAAAAAGAGAAGAGCTTAATAAATGATACCTTATACGACTCAACTTTATGTCACGACATTAGAATATAGAAGAAAGTGTAAATTTTATCATCTTCTAGCCTCTTGTCCATGGATGTGTCGCGACTCACACCAATGACCAAGATACTACTATATGAGGCTAATGAATTTTAGACCCTAAACTATTTCCCATAACCTTATGCTCTAATACAAAGTCTGTCATGACTCGAAAGCACCCTTTAGAAGCTAGGGATAACCCTTGGCTCATAAAAACGTGAAGTTGACCCTTTGGGGTCTTATACAAGCTTTTAACTATCATTCATTATATAAAACATTAAAAATAGTGCAAAATTAAAACTTTTCAAGATATTTATTATGAAAGGAAATCTTTCATAAATACCTAACGAATCTAATCGTAAACAAGACAACTTAAAAACACGATATAATATCTTAGGGACACGACCCTTTACATTGAGAGAAAACTACATAAAAATTATAAATATTAAAACTAAGAGAACATAGACTATGTCCTCGAATATATGAGGACATACCAAATCTTCACAGAGTAGGTTTCCCAAGCTTTACCTTCAAATCTTCCAAAAAGGTTTTAACCGATACCTACAGAGTATAGAGGAGTATGGGGTTAGTACAAATAATATACTAAGTATGACATATGCAAAAACATGTAAAACGGGACATTTTAGTATAATAACCTTTCATGTCAAATAGTTAAAGCATTCATGAACTTAAAAGAAAATCATCTTAAGGAACATAATTTATTACTTAGATAAGGATTGCCATAATCTTAAACCAACAGAAGAAATTTACAGCAAAGTAACCAAAATTACAATAAGTTTGTTTGATCATTACAGTGAACTAAAAAATGACTCCAAAGTAGTGAACTTAGAAAGTATTTCGAATGAGGAAGTGAACTTATTTAAGGTAGAGTTTCTCTTAATATGGTTATCCTAAGACTCACTAAGGTAATACATGAAGGAAGTATGCATATGCCTCCTTCAATGCACACCAAGATGATCCTCAAGACTACCTCATTTTTCGCATACTCACATAGGGAGAATAAGCCACCACAGAATCACAAGAAGTTAGAAATTAGAAGAACATTCAACAACAAACAAAGACTTCCCTATGAGAATTCCTACTTAGTTTACTGAGTAGTAGGTGTTCATACCACTATCTACCTTAAGTAGCACACTGTTTTACAAGGTTTGTCACCAATACTTCCCTTTTCGAAGGTCCTACTTACTGCAATGGATAGATAGAGTCCCATACCACCACCTAACCTAAGTTGTACATTCTTTTAAAATACTTATTTCATTCAATTATAATAAGACTCACCGAGGCTCCCCTTTCGGAATGCCTACCTAGTGCAATGGATAAATAGCATCCGATTCCAGTACCTACCCTAAGTCGCACACTATTTTAAAAGACTTAGTACTTTCATTAATTTTGTAGGAGTTATCTTAATCGACATAGATTATCAGACCTAGACATGGAATCCCGATATTAACCCCTATCGGATGAGGGATTCTCACTTGCCTAGAGTAAGGTTATTCTTTTCATCTTTTACATGGCTTTCCCAATAGCTACACCTATGACGGTTCATAGTTAATGGATAAGGATATTGCTACTAAGTAACTCAGTCATTACTAATTAGGAGTACTCATCTCAAGAGGTACATTGGAATAAAACATATCAGCTCATGAAGTGTAACAACCTCTTCTTCATATCCTCTCGTTGCTAGAAATAACCCCCCACGGATTATAATTATTATATACTACAGGTTAAGTATAACTACTGAATGCCACATCTCAACTCATGAAGGGCATTCATCCTCCGACCTATCTTTGAAATCTCTTAGGATGTAGTGAGGCTTCTGCTAAACTTTTCATCTCAACACACAAATAGTATTCACCTCTAAACTCCTCTATTTACTTAACTTAGCTTCATTCATTCACTTAACTGTGTGCATGTACATGTGATCACACCTTGAACATAAGCATCATTTAATTTATATTAAGCTTTTATAGATGTTTTAGACCTTCATTCATCAAATCACACACCTTACATGCTTCACATAATTATATACTTCATTTAGGCATAATCGAAGTCAAACATGCAATTCATGCTTCATAATACATAACACAAGAACACTATTCACTATCACTTAATTTCACATACTAGGACATCAAGGACACACTAATAATATATAATAAATATAATCAATTTTGTCTAGTAAACACCGCCACCAAGAATGAGGACCATACCACTCAAGAGCATTTAATAATTAAAGCGTAAAAAACATAACAAACTTATCCTTCAATCGAAGATTCCACAATCTATTGCATTTTAATCAATAATTCTCATAAATTATTCATTAGGTAAGTAGCAAAACAACAATATTAACATAATGAAACAAATCTTCAAAGACTACCAACTAAGCTCATATAACCCATTTCTTAAGCCAACATTTGATGAAACAGTTTAACATGATTTCATTGAATTTTTAACCTTTAAATCATCAAATAACATTAGAAACATAATTATTAAGTCATTAGAAAGTTTTCATGCAAGACCCATTTTGAGAGTGAAAGATAGAAGGAGTTAGGTTTGGAAACCCTTTTTGATAATTCATTAAAAGGGACTCCTTGAATGGAAGAGAGTTCAAGGATGGATACCATACCTTAGATTAGATAAACCAAGAGATTTTGATGAACTTGACCACCAACAGCCCTCCTAGATATTTTTGACTTCTAGGTTCCAAAGAGACTTGAGAGAGAGTTCTAAGGGAGAGAGGTTTTGTGTTTTAGGAAATGAGGTCTAAAATTATATCTTAGGGTTTTAAATACTTTAATATACCTAATAAACCCTAAAAATAACTTCCTAGAGTCATGGGGTGAATTTACCAAACACTCCAAGACTTTATAGGGAAATTACAGCTTTTGGTGCAGTCTCACGGACGGATCAACCAACAAACTGTTTTTCAACCAACATCCCATTGGTGGGGTCTCATTTGTTGAGACTTAGAACCATTAACAATCTGGACGTTGGTCCTTGCAGTTCCAATCGTCGCCCATGGTGGACGGACCGGTTGTTTACCAACGGACTGTCCCTTGGGTCATCGTTTGGTCACTACTTTGGCAGCTTGGTGCAAAGAAGTAGGGTCCTCTTCTAGGGCCCCTCATGGGTCCTAGGTGGGGTCTTACCCAAATGTTAAACCCCTAAACATGTATGTATTTGTCATAGAACATCTCACACCTAATTCAAGCAAAGAAAACAAGTAAAACCTCACTCAAACACCTCAAGATGCAAGAACACTTTTTAAGGCCTATCTACCGAACGTCATGAACATTCTTGCACGTTAGACCTCCATACCTAAATAAAGTTGACCCACAACCTAATAACACTAATAAAACTCAATTTACTTAAAATTAACTAAAGAAACTCTCACGAGGATCTATTTCGCCTTAGTTCATTTTTGGGTGTTAGAGAAACTATATTTCCTATATGTTCTTATGATGTGAATTATGATTGGGAATTCATTGGTGATGAATGTATGTTGAATTTTGTATTTTTTATTGAAATATTTATTTATTAATGTCAATTCCGTAATCTATTATAATATCTTGGATTTATGGGTTGATGTTTGTTCCAAGACTTGAATGGAAATTTTACGTAGATTAATGCATTATTATATTGTGAATTATATATTTGTGATCTCTCTGAACATGTTTACACTGCAATTTGGTTTTATGATGGTAATGATATTTATCAATATGACACTTACGAATTATGTTGCTATATATGGGAAAGATTATTCTCATATACACACACTCATGAATGAAGAATGAATGAAGGTTTTAATATTAGGTTAATGATGATGTGTTGATTGAAAGGTAATTCTCAATATAATATTAATGAATGATAATGGCATATTCTGAAATCACCTTCTCACGATATCTGAATTCTTGGTTAAAAAATTAATCTGATCTTTGAATTTATGAGCTATCTAATGAGTGAACTTTGGGTTTGAGATGGATGCCCTCAGGTGAGTTCAGGCAGGGTATCTAGTAACAATATTTTAGCCTCTAATAATGACTAAACTCTTGAATGTTAAGTACTACGTGGGGTAAAATTCTAAACACTAAGTGGATAGTGATATGACATGGAAACTCTAACATGGGTTGAGGCGGGGACTCTAGTAGAAATTTCTTGTGATAGATTCTATCAAGTTAGTTGACGCAACGTGTCTTGTAGAAATCTCCCTATACCATAACTTAGTTTAAATATGATGGTCCTAGCTTTGTTAAGTAAGAATCCCTTATTTAGTAAGGGTTACATTGGGATTCAGTTAATTGCTCACAGGGTGTATGTCGTCTAAGGATTACCTCCATAAAAATGATCATGAGCCACGTCATCTCAAGAATACAATACTTAGTGTTTATTGTATTATGGAAGGCCATTTATGAATTATAGAAGTACGCTTCTAGAGAAGTCATGGTGTGTTACATTATAATGTTACGTGATATGAATATTCTCTTATGATGATGCTATTTAGATTGTTGGTTTAATGTCTTATGATTGAAGGTTCTCTTTATGAAGTTAATGAGGAATGTTGACTTATATACTAATGAGATCATAGATACATTAACTGCAAAAGTATGACTTAGGGTAAACCTATATGACGGTCCTAATGTGTTGATATGATTTATGAAGTGTTTATGTCTCTTGTATACGAGTATTGTGTAAAGAGGAAATTGATGAATGTTAAGTTCACTTTTGTTGGCCTTAATGTGGTACATAGTGGGGATGGTTATATGAGATGCTATTCCTACATTACATAATTTATAGGTTATATTTACTTCAGGTGAAATCTTAATGTCATGTAGTGGTTTATATGTTGGTTATGTTGTAATGTGACGAAAGGACTAGTATGTTGGTTATGTTTTAATATTATGCCTATTATGCTTATGTTCATGACTTTTTCTCAAAATTGGCATATACTTGATTTCAAAAAAAAAATCAATTTTAATCATGATATTAGAATGACTATCATACTTATTACTTTACGTACAAACACATATTTCGTCTATTCTTTTTGGAAATTAAAGTGTTGGTTCTGACAAGTCTGTTGAGTTCCTCTAGTTTAATATTTGATTGATTCCTCCCAAGAATTGTAATGTCCTTATATATCTGACGACAAGTACTTGATGTTCCATTTCTCTAATGTAATACACACTTGTTAGACTTTCTATAGTAATGGGTTGTAGCCCTACTTTTATTTAAAATACATTGTTGAGATGTCAATGCGAGACTAGTAGACTTTCACCGTGTTCTAAAATAATTCTTTTATGCTGCATTGATATAAATAAATGTCATAATAACAAACCATATACCATATATCGAATGTTGTGAATGATATAAGGCTTTTTATGGGGATATTCAAAGTCTTGCTTGTTGTCTGACGTCTACGCTGTAGCTCGGAACCTATACGTGGTGAGTGAAAATTTAAATCATTTAGTATACAATTGAGCATTGTAACTTTTCTTTGAACCTTCTTTTGTGGATTTAAATTGAATGTTGAGCAACACTATTTGTCCATAGTGTATTGATTGATTTTTATATTAACTTGGGGACAAGAAAAAATTTTAAGTTGTGGGTATTGATGATTCCAAGGTTTCGAATCATTTAGAGATTTATTTTTACAGTTTTATATTCTCAAATTCCTAATTTATGCTCTAAATTGATGTCAACGTTTTAATTTGCAAAGTTTTAGGCTAAAGAGCAAGTAAACAACACTATTAGGCAAATAAGAGAAAAACAAGCTGAAAAAATGAAGAGAAGTGATATTAGCTATTGCAAAGACCACTCAGTTCACCGCCGAGTAGCTCTTCACGCTCAATGAAATTCCATCGTGCCAGTTCCAGGGAATAATCAACTTCCAGTCCTGACTGACAATTTTTAATTACTTTTTTAGTTATTGGTGGAGCCATTGAGAATTTCTAATCTTATATTGGAGTATTTCAAATGGGATTGTGAATTTCTTCAATTTCGACTATTATAAAGTCTTGGGAAACTTTTACCTAGATCATGGCTAATGTATTTGGTAAATGTTTTTCTATTTTTATGATGTGTAGCTAATACCAAATTTTAGGGTTGTGAGAAAGTTATTATGATCTACATGCTTATGGGTGGTTTTGGATCACTGATTTAAATGCTTAATAAAATTTGCCTTAATCTTTAGCTGTGTTTTTATCTATAAATTGTAGTTGCAAATGCGAATCTAACTAGAGTATTGTGCATGCTTTAGAAAGAGGCTTTAGAACCAAAGCTTTCAATTAATAATTATTGTTATTGGGTTGATATAGGTTTATCTTGAGACGGTAAATAATAATCTTAATTCAACATATATAGGCTCTAGAGAGTAGTTTAATTAATGTATCGGTTGTTCTTATTGTCTAAGCTTGTTGATGTTCAATTGAAATCACTTGAATTCTAAAAGTTGATCTAGAGAATACTATCACACTTATAGTTTAATATTCCATAAATTAATAGGCTAAACCTGAGCTTAAATTGAGGGTTAGACTCATTGATCTAACCTCCCATATATAAAATAGAGGGTTTCGTGTTAGAACATCATGATACGGATATTAAAAGATCAACCAAATAACCCTAGAATCTTCCAAATATCATCTAACTAAGGGAGGACACAAAGCTCGTGGCTTGATCCATGCCCCATGGATTAAGTCACAGGTCAAAACACTGAAATAAGACTCTGAAAACCCAAACCACGGTTTACTGGCACAGGCCAAGGGCTGAACCATGGTCTGTCAGTAAGGTCACTTGGATTGTGACCTTGGAGCTTGTTTGGATATTAAGTTTAGGGGAATTTTGGTGTTTTTTGGTTTTAATTAATATTAGGTGATGTCGTTTGTTCCTAGTTTCGACCACATATATAAAGATTTTTGACCATAAATTAATTCATTCATCTAATTATTTGTAAAAACAAAATGAATTTTCAAAATTTCATCCTCAAAAAAAATTACCTCCATTGAACTATAAGAAGAAGGAAGGAAGGTTGAGCTAGGGTTCAAGGAAAAAGGTTTTCACACCGAATTTATAGGGATTCATTCATTAGGTATGGTGGCTCTTCATACATGGATAGAATTTACCCACGGATCCCTTTCAAAATACAAATATGGAAGATAGAATTCCCAAAAGCTAGGGTTTGATTTGAAAGTCGTGGCTTACTCTCAAAAAAATTCATATATTTGAATTACTTTATAAAGTATGAATTGATGATTCCTTAAGTTTTTATGTTGAAATCCCCAAGAACCCACGATATCCCCTAATTTCGTAATAGCGATCATGTGATGTAGGTTTTATCTTGAAAGAAATTTTTTACTAGATTATGCATATATTTATTGGGGTACTTTCATTATGTTTATATCCATGTCTAATATAGTGAATTCTATATGTGTTTATTTGTTGTGATCTTTGAAACTTGAAAGGAAAATATGATATTATGCATGTTTTATGAAAATTTTCTACATGCTTTAAGAACACTTTGAGAGTAAAGTGTCTATAATTATGATCTAGTTTCTGTGTTGCTTAAAGGGTATTGTAATATACAAACTTATGCAAGAATATGAATGATATGAGAGTTTTTCTTACAATAAGTAGATTCAAAAGTTGAAAATATTTCTCACCTATTGAGTCTATTTGTAGACATGGATGGTGAAACGTACTTCTCAAGCATGATTTAATGACCAATCATAATGAATAAAGTTATGACAGAATATGTTATTTTTGGGAACTAATGTTTAGAACCTAGTTGAAACTTTTATAGTAGTTGAGTCCAGCTTCCTAAAGG
Source organism: Solanum lycopersicum (assembly GCF_036512215.1). Classification (NCBI taxonomy): domain Eukaryota; kingdom Viridiplantae; phylum Streptophyta; class Magnoliopsida; order Solanales; family Solanaceae; genus Solanum; species Solanum lycopersicum. Next base: position 43,947,306 of record NC_090802.1, read on the forward strand.
GATTGTTCATATGATTTTAGTCTTGGTTTCTTGTAGCAATCTTCTTGTCTCGTAAACTATGTGCCCCCATAGGTTATTTAGCTACTGGATCCACCTATGCTAAAAGTATGGTTTTTCCTTAAGCATGTAGGACACCCCTTTTCGGTATGAGTAACATAGGGCTTCCATGTTTTAGGTAGCATGGTCTCATGTAGGTTAAGACTTATTCCGATTACAACATGAATAAGAATATAAATTATGAGTTGTTAATACTCGGAAAGTATTTGTATAGTTTTCATGGTCTTATAGATGATAAATATGAATGTTTGCTTAAAGAGGTTTACTTAGCATGGGTGAGATTCAAGGGGTCTTATTCATTAATTGTACAAGAATGCTTTGAGTGTATTTATGCATTTCTTTTTATGTTAAGATAATCAATGTATTGACTATGTTTATAACTTATTCTTTCACACTGTCTACAAAATGATGATTTAACATGGTAAATTTCATACTTTCAAATCATATGTCCCTTTAAGTATGTTTTCAATGTTTATATGCATGGCTATCATACATAGTTCAATTTTTGTTTTAACATCTACTTTTCCTACATTTACCTTAAGTGTGAGGTTCGATTCTTGAGATTATCAATCTAGTGGCTAGATCTTGATCTTATGTATCTTTGGTTCTTTTAGGTGAGTGTTCATGATTAGAGAATGACCTTTTCCTTCAAGGTATTTCCTGTAACAACCCTTCTTATGCATATGCTTGTTCCATTCTTGAGATACTATTGGACTTATGGTATAGGTGAATGACCATGTTCCTTATATGATTAGAGTTGGTTTGAACTAGCTTCAAAGTCATGTGTCATGTCATGCACGTTTCAGCGTGTTAATTATAAGTTGATTCCGTCGGATGCATTTAAACTAGAGATAGTAAGATGGTAATTGAGCTTAAATTTGAAAGTTAAGTTCTAAGTTGAAGCAAAAGGATGTAATATTCATAAAATGGAATAAAATTATTGAGCTACTTGCTTGCCTTTATTAAACTAGCAGTTGCTTGACATACTTGAGCTATATGGATATTCTTAAAGGGCCCAAGCTTGATGGACCAGATTTAGAATTATAGTAATGGGCTCACATGAAGCCCAAACCTATTAAAAGAAAATTTAATGAGAGAATGTCTAGCAGCCAAATCTTCCAAGGACCAATATAGATAAAGCCCATGTGAAAGAAACTAGGTGCATCACCTAGTTTGACCTTTTGAGATGCTTGATGTACATAAGCATATGCACCACCTACTTGACCAATTAGTGGCTGCAAATGGACCCCAAAAAAAAGAGGTTCTAGGGGATATTTTTGTGGTCAACAAAGCTCCAAATATATCCAATATGAGTAGATATCCTTCACCCATTTTAACACATAAAAATAAGAACTATCCCCAGCTCTCTCTCTCTTTTCTCTTTATGATTAAACCAACAGCCTTAAATTTTTCTAGGGTTCTTGAAGAAACCCTCATATCTGCAAACAGAGGTAAGTGAAGACTCATGAATTTAGCTTAATCCTCCCATGGGTGATTAGGAAACATGTTATTCATGTTCTAATATAACTACAAAGGAAAAATATTTCCAGCAGCTACTGCTCATTTTGTTAGTTATTAAAATACCTATGTTTCTTCTTTGGTTTAAGTGTGAAGTGAAGCTAATGTTCTAAAAGAATTCTAGTTATAAGGAGAAGTTGCAGAAATTGAGGTAAGGTGACTGCACCATTTTTGTTATCCTTATGTATGAGTTTGAGTGAGGAATTAGTGGAGTGCTTTCAAGAAGAACTCAAGGGGGTGATAAGTTCGATAATTGGTTGTATGATGAAGAATATTTGGGGTTGTTCTATGTGTATTACTGTTGGCTTAGCTTGGTTGAACTTGGGGCAAGGATGTATAATGTATGTGATGGATAGAGAATGAGGGTGTGGTGATACACATTATGTTAAGGGTTGTATGGGCTCATTATTTGTCAAAGTTAACTACTATTTTACGAGTCTCAACGTGTGATAGCTTCTAACTTTAGTTTGCGATGACTTAAGTTGTGGAGTAAAACTAAAATGGGGAGGATGAATCGTGATTGTATATTAGTCTGAGGATAAGGTTGCATTTCATGCTGCATGGAAAAGTACACCAGCTAGTAGACCTCCTCAGTAGGAGCGTACCACACTCAGACACTTTTGGTGAGATCCAACTTGATTATTCAGAGCTTTACCGAGTCCTTGGTAGATTTATTTTGGTATTGTATCGTAGTTAAGGGTAAGTCGGGGTCTTCCCAGTCCTACTCTAGGTCATAATCTTTTTAGAGGCGTTGTAGACTTATGTACATGGTTCAGTTGTGTCTTGAGGAGTTGTGGCCTCATCAACCAAGTCTTGTATATAACTTTTTGGGTCTGCTTACGTTGGTTTTTATCGTTGCGTCATTTGTGAAGTTGTCACGATTTTTATAGTTATATGCATAGTAAGAACTTCAGGTTGGTTCTCTTGGGACAATAGGGCATCGGGTGTTTGTCCTTCTTAATGGGATATGAGGTGTTACAGCTCCTATCATGTACTTTTCCTTTTAGTACATGCGATATAGGTTAGGGACCTAATCTATAAAAGTATTGTAAGATATTGTAATATTAAGACTAGTCTAGACTTACACATTCTTTTATGAAAAGTTGGACTGAAATTTATTTTTACTATTAATATTTTATTTCATATGTTATTCGAACTAAGCGGCTATGGAGTCCTTTGGGATTCTATGCGTCATGTTACATATAGAAATTACCCCTGGGTCTTGACTTACAGTCTAGGCTACCTACTAATATTTAGTTGTATTTCAGTAATTTGAAATGCCTATATTATGAAATTTTCCTATAACCAATCATATCTCCTGAATTCCTCTCGATATTGTTATTTCCTTAGAGTTTTGCCTAGGTTGTAGTTGATAGTTAACAATCAAAATCCCTCATCTTTTCTTTGTCATCCATTTATACTTGTTCACGTGTAATTTCGATAAACTATATTCCGATTACCAATTAGACCATTCTATAATTTCATAACTAAATTTTATGCTTGTACCATCCTTGTGGTTTACAACCCAACAATTAGATGGGTTTTATAATTGTTAACGATTATTTACCCCTAGAATCTGACAATTTGTACTTGAAACATGAATAAAATCTACACGAGAGCACCCATAGAGAGGTACTAGGTCTGATGAATCCCCTATGTTTTAAGCATACCTCTTCAAATTCTAGTTATTCAACGATCATAAATAATTATGAAAACCAACTAAATATTATCGTATTAGTTCCTAAAATATTAGTACATGTTTCATATTTATCTGGGATGTATAAATGTTGTTAAATCAGTATTACGAATAAAATTATTGAATGAAGATATCATTCAAATCAAGGGGTGAAACAAATGTCAAATGGGGGGTGGTAAAGATTATTAGCTAATAGCAATCACAAAAATTTGGAATTTACAATATAGAGATGTATTGTTGAGATGCGATTTATCATAGGCTAGTATAGACACATGGGTAACAACACTTATTAGTACTAGGTAGATATTAATGAGTAGGGTGGACTATAATGGAGGTAATTTTCTCTTGAACAATAACACCAGATCAAGTTATTCCTATAGAACATCAACAAATATGAAAATTAAGAGCATTCCACACCTTAACGTATTCACTTTTCATTCTAAATATATGGGATTGGGTTAAGGATTTACTTTCTCGACCTATATCCCAATCAACTCAATACCTACATACCATCAATCAGAAAAACTTAGTTCTAAAACATCTTTGTCGAGCAAGTCAAGAATACAAATATAGAAGTGCATTTTAGACTAAAATTCTTAAATCAAACCATAATTAATGATGTGACTCGACATTAAATAGAAATTAAATTAAAAATTACTAATAGCCATAAGCTAAATCATCCCATAATCACATAACAACACCCCTAATGATGTGACTCGGCATTAAATAGAACTTAAACTAAAAATTACTAATACCCATAAGCTAAATCATCCCATAATCACATAACCACACCCCAAGAACTTGGGTTTTTAGCTAAACATTTGAAAAAATTAAAGTACTTAATGAATTAATTATCAAATAGGTAAAAGTGATTTCATCTATATAATTGTCCAAATTGATGAATCTCAAAGTCCCACCTCAAATTTCTGAAAAGTTAATTTCTTAAATTTCTCAAAGCTAAGGAAAAACTAGAGCGAACTCTCTCCAGATGCACAAAACATAATAATAATAATATCTTCTAAATATTATTTTTAGTCTCAAAATATACCTAACGAAATACTCAAAATCCTAATATATTTGCCAAAAATTTACTACGAAAGTCCATCGTGCGAATTTAATTACGCTCACCAAACCACTTGTGTGTTAACCTTTAGTTCCTTACGTCACCATTTTACCTTTTAATTCCACAGCCTCAAGATATGTAACTTAAAGAGATTTATCATGGAATCATAGAATCACTCAGAGTTCTATTGAATCCTCCTTTTCATTGTTGCCTTGGTGTCTTTCCGTAGGGCAAGGACCTCAAGAACTTTAGGAGGTCTGTCGCCGAGTGTTCTTGGCAATCCTAGGGTTTGCCCATATTCATTTATTCTACTTGTTTTTTTCCTTTTTGCATGTTTGTGTACTTTCGTTTCTTCATTCGTGATAATCAGGGATTTAGCATCAGAAATTTTTGTCTCAAATAAAGCATTTGAGGACACTAAATCTATATAAATAAACCCCTAAATGAGTCTAAACATTGGACTCATGAACATACTCAACATAAATGTTTTATTATCGTCAAGTTCAATAATTCAAAAAAGATGTCACAAAGAGTCTACAAAATAGTCAATTATGAATGCACACAACAAAACTCAACTTAGTCTTGCAAGTATCAATTATGGATTCAATAATTCTAATTGTCACTCCCTATTATCAAAGATTCTCAAGTTCAAAATACAGGCTTGAAATGCAAGTTAAATTTCAACAAAAGTACTCAAATTTCCTTACCATAAAGATCATTACATATTCACAGTCTATTTTTCAACAATTTAAATTTCAGAATCACATACACTTCTCACAGTCAAAAGGATGATCACATCCATCAGTTCAGCCATATGTTTTTCCTTAATTATAATCAACATTCATTTCAGCTCACATAAGATAAATAATGACTTTTCAAGGCTTGTAATGGGGTTGAGTGTAATGGTATGTTAATATAAGCTCAGTAGTGGATATCCTCATAAAATGTTGTATGAACATCACTTTTCTTCCTTTTCTTCAACATTTTAATCATGCTTCGAATTCAACCCGCTATTTAACTTACAATGGCCTACCGGTCACCCCAGCATTTACAAACTTTTCATTATTTTTGTATTCTTTATCTTCTTTTTTATATGGAGGGTTTTCATTATTTTTAAGACCATTGCTCAAATGAGAATTCATCACAGTTCTTGATTTACCTTCTCTGTACACCACACCCCAATGTAGAATTTTCACCTAAGTATGTTATTTAAATAAACCACACTTCGTAAATGTTATGGGTGAATTGATAAATAGGGGTCACAATTGCTCAAGTTTTTTCCAAGAAGAGGATACAATTTAAAGGGGTTCAAGCAAGGTTCACACGTCTAACAAGGTTTGGCACAAAAAGATTTATATTATCAATTTGTTCCACTCATAATATTTTGCTTAAGATCATTTCCAACGCTTGCATCACTTAGTCAGCTGGAAAAACAAGGCTAAGTCTAGGTGTCATTAGAAAAGGTTCGACGTAAGCTCATTACATAAGACATTGGCACGATTATCAAACAAGATTGCACTATTTTCTCTAGTGTGCATTACTAATCAATAGATACTAATTGCATAACTAGCTAGACACTATGAGATGCAACAAATTACATACATTGTCTCTATAACTTCATTCGTCCTCATTGAAGATGCACTTTAATTTTATTGTTTATGGTCATATTGAATACACAGGTATATATACTACCAAATACTCCAATTTAATCAAGAATATCCATTCACACATAACTAGAGGTGGCAAAATATTTCAGATCGGTCGAAAATCATATTGATTCATAACAAGGGTCCACAAGCTCAAACATCCACAAGATAGAATCAACTCGCAATTTATAACACAAATAAGCAATGTATATACAAAATATAGTCAAAAGATGTAGGTAAGGAAGTACCTCACTCCACCTTAAACACAAGGCAATTGTCCTCAACTGCAACAAAAATAATCAAAAGTCAATAAATATAACACAATGGAGGCATAAAGTAATTATTTCTTTACACTCGCTGCATTTGTCGCGTCATCAATGCTTTTTACCATACTCTTATCTTGGGGATCAATGTCTAGGGTAACAAAAACATTGGCTTCACTAAATTGTTCCATGGATTTCTTTGTTAGATATTTCTAAATGAATAATTATAACATCTCCCTAAATCAAGAAGGTCCTCATAGATGCTCGCCTCTTCGACATTAAGCTTCTCCTCATATGTCTTCGCCTCTGACTCATCAGGACCTACATCATCCATCGGCATATCTATATTAGTACACGGAGGCATATAAGATCTACCCCGAACACTGTGGGCCACAGCTTCCTCAAACAAAGAAGTCATGTCAGTGCACTTCAGTAGTCCATGTCCTTTTTCTAATTTTAAACCTCGACTTTTTAAGATATCTACTCTCGATGTGAGATCATCAATTGATTTCTAGGGCGGTGTGAACACAGCTAAGATGGCTTGCTTAATCAAAACCACCTTGGTCTCTATCCATATAGCTCATATAGAGGCAAAATATGCTAGGTATCCTATCTTGAGGAGAATGGCCTAAGTAGCCTTGTAGGTAGGGTAGAAGCAAAAGAATCACGAGCTTGGGATGAAGTTGAAGCAGGTGTACCTCATGGAGTGGAGAATAAAGTAGTCAAAGGTTCCTCTACATGTATTGACTCAATATCAACTTCAGAGGATGAATCCACCGGAGTGGCTCATGTCCTATATGCCTCATCCAATCTGTACTCGAATTCTATGCGTCTAATATCGGTGGAAGATGTAAGAATGACCTCTGCGTCCCTCTCTTTGTCATGAGGAAATCTAGTACACCAACATAGCTATGTAATCAGTATTAGTATTGGAAGGAATATATGACAATAGTTCTCCCTCATGTCCATCTCTTTCTCAATAATTTGTCCCATGTTGATTCTCCTCCGCCTATGATTTATCAGAGATAGGTCACCCTTGGGTTGCGGAGGATGGACACATTTTTTTAGGGAATAAAGTAGCTTCTTATGAACCCAAAGTAATATCGAGCGGCGATGTCCAAGTTCTTCTTCTAACACTACAAGAAAAAGCTTTATTTACGAGCTAATAATCACTTTTTTGAAAGTACATATTATTGGACAAGATTTTAATTTGGTCTTTAATTTCATATGTTATTGTGTGGGTTCTAAATCTTGTTTCTAGAAAAAGTAGTTTCTCATCTTAAATTAAAACATGGGTCTTGAGAAATATATTGGTAGGCGGGAACATATTTTCACCAAATATTAACGGCCTAAATAGTCATCAATTCATAAATATCTTAAAAGGAAAATAAAAGAAAGACAAATGCTTCAGTATTTGTTTCTCAATGAAATAAAAAAAACCTGCAGCGATCTTCCCCAGCTAACAATCAGCATCCTTAACACGATCTTAGTATGTACTTCTCAAGTAAAGATCTATGTTTTCTCAAAATTGTGAAATCACAGGTCATCCTAGCAGAAAACGTAACTCAGGTCTCATTTATTAGTGTTTCATCTCGGTTTTCTCATAACCAAACAAGAAAAGGTCTGTGTAGCTGTGATTTTTTTCGATTTGTAACTCGTCTCGGATTTAAGGTTTGCCTCTACATCTATGAGTTGATTTGATTTTTTGTTGTATATTTGATATGATATTTTTTGGGTTCTAGTTTTAACTAATTGTTTTTCTATTTTTGTTCTCTAATACTAGATGCTGATCATTTTCTTAAAAACAATTTAGTTTAGTGGTGTTATGTAATGCCAAAAGTGAAGGGGATCTATCAGTCCTTAAAGAAGTATGTATTCCTAAAGATAAATAACAATGAAATAAACTTGAAAGAACACTAAAGACTCAATGAGCTAAACAATATTAAGATACAGTATAAAGAGTGTTCTGTTCAAGTTTAGAAATTTGTTATGATTTACAAGTGAACTACTAACAGGTCAAGTGAGACAAAAAGGTTGAATGAGTCATAGTTTTGTTTGGGTTATAAAATTTGAAAACTTGAAACATTCATGGTGAGTTTACTTTGCTTCTCTAAATTTAATTTGTAGATTTTTTTCTTCTTATAGCATTGTGTATACTGTGTGAATAAAGATTCAGTCATTTTTTTATGATTAAAGTATGACGAGTTGATAAACGATGAAGAAATCAATAGAAAAATGATGCAAATTGTCTCTTGTATATGATGTACATTGTATGTAGAAACAATGATAGTTTTATTTAGGTTTCAAAATATGGAAAAATCAAGATTTTTCAATAGTTACACCATACTTTTTTCTGTTCATGGGAAACAAAATAACTTGCTATTTTTTGTTTGTTAAAATTTCTTGTAAGCTTCATCAATAGGTGCACCATGTTTTTTAAGTTATGTGCATCTTATAATTTATCAAAACACGTGTAAATAATATATTGTAAGTTTTAAATAATTATGTTGACTTTAATTTCGATAACTTAATGAACTATTTACAAAATCAGAAGTTGTTTGAATTTAACATTCTTCCTTATCATTTATATTTTCTTATTCTATACGTATGCATTCTCTAAGTTTATGGCACGTAATAAGAAATAGATTCAACTTTCTCTTGATAAACGGGTTGACTAGGACTATGTAGACGTGAAAATGTTTTTGGATTATGCTTTTTGCAGTTCAAGAGAAGAAGATGAAATACAATGTCCACGTTAAAAATGTTATATTACAACATTAGCAACTCGTGCGATGATTGATACGCATTTGAAAGTGCATGGAATAACGCAAAATTATAATTTTTTGTATCACCACGGAGACCAATTAGGTGAACCAGTGTCAAATTCAGAATGTTGACTACGAAGGATTTTCAACATATATGATTAACTTTCACTTTAGCTCGGATAAAAGGAGATTTTGTTTCAGTGCAACTGGTTTAATGTGTATGAAAAAGTTAAAGGAGTTATAAGAGATTAGTATGACTTTGTGAGTATTAATCTAACCAGATTTATGAAAACAAATGATCCTTTTGTTTAATATAACCAAACATCTCAAGTGTTTTATGCTATTTATAATTTTAACAAAGGTTGGCATGTAGTAAGGAAGATTAAACCTTTTGATTCCTATGATATGGGAAAACAAATCGATGAAGATGATGTTGTAGTTCACATAGAGAGTCGTACACAAAATAAACGAAAATGAACTGATGAGGTGATTTATATTTTGTGAACCGATAAACACGATTTCTTTTATACTAAATTGTTGCATATGATTCCTATATGAGATTGGGGGTTGTGAGATTTATATATACTTTTGAATATTGATAAGTCATACTGTTAAAAACTCCTATTCTTGATTACTTTAATTCTATCCTTTTGTTTAATGGTAGCTATCTAAAAGAGTACTTTTCTTTTGTTATTTAGTTCATTGAAAGGAATTCTTTTGTATTATTTTTCTATATTCTACTTTTTTGCATGTTCAATATGAAATCTTAAAATGTGGATAGATTAATTATGAAGAGTACTATAAGACACACATTTGTTACGCCCGAGGAAATTGGAAAAGAATGAGGACGAGGGCATAAATCATTGACATCAAAAGAAAAAGACCCAACAAAGAGTTTAGATTTTAAATCTAGTGATCTTGTTAAGAAATAGATCCAAGAAGTTCAAACAAGAAATAATTTTTAATATATGTTGAGATTTTAATTTCATAACTATACTTATCCTACTCACTTATCCAACTTTGTAGTATTTACTTATCCTCACATCAATTTATTATCAACTATCTTTTTATGGATGACTTTTTCTTTTCTACAGGTGCTATTTGGAAGGAGAGACAACATGAAGTTACCAACATCACTAAGTCTTCTAGTCATGATAAGAAAGTGATACCAAAGAAGTCCATGGCTCTAAGGAAAGAGTATATCCAAGGTAATGCTTCATTTAATACACCAATAGAGCAAGTTAAGCAATACATAGAAGAAGTTGAAATAAGTATGTTTTTCATGACCATTGATACATTAATTACATAAGAACATAAATTGAATGTCAAAGCTTTTACGCCTATAACTTAGTTCTTGTGGTCTGTCTTGCTAATTTTATCCACTAAGTCAACTCGTACAAGTTGAGGCCTTATCATTTTGTCATGTTGTCACAGGGAAATTGTATTAAAACAATAGTGGGTTTTTTCCCTAAGTTCTATTGGTAAGGAACAAATAACTAGACTTTAAAAACTCCACCATTCCTTCTAGTGAAGTTCATACTCCCTTTCATTTATTTACTAATCATGCAACACAATGTACCAAACAAGTTGAAACAAGAACTACTTCCATTTATAAAAGAAATTAAAACTCAAAGTTTCTAAGTTACTTCTTGATTCTAACTTCTATAGAAAAGGTATATGAGAAAATGTCTAGATCTTTCTCCTCATTATTAGGGGTTTCTAAATAGAATTTGGAAACTAGTAAAGGACTAAAATCATTGGATTAAAATCCCCTTGTTCTTGAGAAAGAGAATACGGAAATCAAGTCTTGTGTTCTACTGATCAAATAAGGAAACCCACCCAAACAACAGAAACAGGTATGAAAGTTTACAAATTTGTGCATCATATATTTGTAGAACTAAATATCACTAATCAAGTTCTTAGTAAATTATACAACTACAGGATCTACTCTTCCTAGAAATATAAAAAGGGTTTGTTGGACAACCAAGTGTAAAGATGTTGCATCAATTGAAGATAGAAAGAAACTCAAAGTAACACTCTACACCAATTGAATGGTTGGAACAAATAGCAATCTAGTTTCGACACACTTGGAAAAATAATTAGTGATTGTAACATTTGTCCATTGGGAGTATAATCGTGGAGTGATATCAAGCAACAAAAGATTGATAATATATGTGAAGCAATTGCAGTAACAATTATAAATCATATTTCTTAACTCGTTGAATCACAAATTACTTTTCCTATTCAAACACTAACCACTCCTGCACATCACTTTCGTTTTTCATTTAAGCTATATTTAATTATTTTAGGATAAATGAGAGTGATTTCAATGATCATCCTGATCATTTATTTGGATGGATGATCATCGTAGTTTAAAAGACATACCTTTTTCAAATTCATTCCCTCTTTCCATTTTCTTACAAATTTCCTTCCTTAACTGTTTCAACCCATCATTTCCCCCATATTTCATTTTTAAAATAAACTCCCCCTCTCTCCAATTTTTCCAATCAGTTTCCCAATTCCCAAACACTTTCTTCCCAAAATTCTCTGTGTTTCCATTCTTGATAGGTCAGTGATCGAGTTTGGTCACATAGTCTAATGCTTGAAAGTTCCAAGTCTCATAACCAAACAACTCTACACTAAAGGTATTTTTATTTCCCTTAAATTTCAATTCTCGTTCATAGTTGTTCATAGAAATACGGAAGTGAATCTTTACCTTGGGACTAAATTTAATGACTTTGCATGCTAATTGAATGTAGTTACTTCTCTTGGAATTATAGGTAGTGGTTGGGTAGCAGATCAGTTTGTCTAAAGTGTGTGTGTCTTCGCATGTCTAAAAGTTCTGACTTAGAGTTCCTTATTTTGACAATATTGGGTTGATAATTGTCTGAAATCAAACTTTAGGAATGACGAACTCATTGCAGAGTTAAAAACATGTGTGTTTAAACTTGATTTTATAAAAAAAACGGGGTATCCATAGAAACTAAATATTTGAACTTGCAAATGGAATGAAATCTATCTCAAGTAAAAAGTACGAGAAACTCGTCTACGGACCGTTGATTGGTCGACTAGCCGTTGATGGGGTCTGTCAATTTAAACCTCCTGAGACTACTAAGTACCAAATGACAAAAGTGGACTACGATCCATCTATTGGCCGATTAACCATTGTTCACGTCCATCGATTTTAATCCATTCCTAAATAAATGTAAGTGTCAAATGACAAAAGTGGACTATGGTCCATCGATTCATCGATGGGCCATTCTACATATTCTTCATTCTATTCAGTATCTTGTTTTGAACAAATCATAAAAATATATCTATGTGGCAGACTACCGACATGATCGAAAAACAATTGATTGATTGACATGTTGTTGATCGCGTCCGTCAATCTGACACTGCGGAAATAGCCAGTATTTTCGATATTCATGTTTTTGTTCTTTCGTTTATATGTCAGCTCTTTCGTATGGGTACTATGATACTTATAATTGCTTCACAAGTACAAATGGACCAAGAAGAATGTTGTATACGCTAATAGTGGCAACTCTAAATTGGTTGCTACATCTCGTCGGTTAATTGATAAGGAAACTGATAATGAGCAGGACCCAGCCTATGTCACCCAGATTCCACAACCCTACAAACAGTAGCACAAACAGTAGTCACCATCTCGCAGTCTTATGAGCGCACAATAATTAGTTCACCGGCCAGGGTTGTTCTCAGTTTACAATGGATCTATGTATCTGGCTTGGATGATTCCACGTGTTTAGAGTCGGCCCAATCATCTTGGTAAAAAGCAGCCACTAGATCTGATTCCACATCTCTTGTAGTCACTATTTGATAGGTCCAAGACCACTAAGCCTTGTCTCATGAGGCGAACAATTCTAAGTTTGCACCCGCACTCTAAGCAGATTACATTGTACCTGCTGATGAACAACCAAATTAATTGTACGTCAAGGGTCAATATCAGGTGTATAGGGATGGAAAGATAGTGAACCAAAAGGGATGATGACTCGATTTGTTACAGTGGAGCGTCAAGTCCTCACGAGGAGTTTTCCCATTGTTCTCGAGGTACACAGACACTTCAATCTACACGAATTTGATCGGATGGATATTTATTTGGACCCTTTTAGAGAGGAAATCATCCAGGAGTTCTATGACTCCTTTGTAAATACAATCCTAGGCTATATAGTTAGTCGATCAAGACCTGACAAATAGGACCCTCTCACCTATATACTAGTCCGAGACTGCCAGGTTGACAGCTCTAAGTTTACCATCCGTCCTTTCCTATATGGCCCCACCACAAAGTCATAATGAACCCAAAGTACTTCCAAGTTCTACTATAGGTGGGAGATGGTAAAGAGTGGTGTGTTTTGGAAAATTGTTACGCATGACGCACTGAAGAAATGGCTGGCTCAATGTCTGGTGACAGATTGTGCGAGGGCAGAGTGGGGATAGATTCCTGAGGGTTGATCAAGAAGTCTACCTTCACTTTCATGGCCATGTTTTTCTAAATGTTGGTCTGTCACTGATTATCTCCTATAAATGATTATAATGTACTTACATGGGATAGGACTGTGATGGTTGCAGCACTAGTAGTGGGGTTGGGGATAAAATTTTTGTGCCTGATTGTAGCGATAATTCACGAGAGAAGCTTCAAGACCACCGCTACTTACTCTTTTCCATGTCTTATCTTCAAGTTGTACAGGGACTCCGGAATGTCAATTTGGCAGTATGATACACTCCGTTGCATGGTGGGGTCTTTAGATATAGGCCTCATCTAGGATGAGGATGATATAGCAGCACCACATATATGGCCCAGGATTGAGATGCATCCATTATTCAAGAATTTTGCATACATAGTGAAGATAGTCCAAGAGGCAGACCAGAACGCACCACAATCTATTGACCCACTCTAGCATCATTTCTAATGCAGTTAGCAAAGCCCTTAGATGTTAGAGATCTACACTACAATCTGGGCTTTGGTCCCTCTTGTTATGTTTCACATGTTGGAGGAACAGATGGCGTCTCTCTCCACCATATTCATCCATGGATCCATAAATCAATTGCTCAAGCAAGGACCGCATAGAGAAGCGCGTGATAATGCATGCTAATAAAAAGATTTAGGCGGTCCATAAATTCCTTGATGCCTTTGATCTATGGGTTATATCACGGCCAGCCCCTAATTCTAACCTCACCCATGTTGAGTTGGCTAGCCTGAAAGCCGACGTCAACACAATCTTAGAGATAAAAGCGACTGATCAAGAGAACACCCCCAATGAGCTCGCAATGGACTCTATGCTCAATGATTTGTTAATTGTGTATGATGAGCCACTGACTGAGAAACATTTGCGTATAAAGAGGAACTGCTCCAGCCACACCACTAAGGTAATTGATCAAACCCATGCAAAAAATAAAGAGAGGAAAGAGTTGTAGTGGGCTAGGAGGGCTTCCTTGGTTGAGAAGGAGCTACGTTAGATAAGAGCACTAGAGATTGTTGTTGGGGCATTTTGTTTGGTACCGGAAAATTGAGAGAGGAGCACTACTGATGGTGTAGGAGTTGATGTGGGAAATACTGAGAGTAGCCCAATTGATGATCTATTTGGTTCCAAGAAATGGTTCCCACCCATATGTTGATAGTTCTTCAAGAAACCGGCCCTTCCACCCTATATCCTGATTTTTATTGCATTGGGGACAATTGGAAGTTTTTTTTGTTTGTTGTTGGTGGGGGAAATGGAAAGTGAGTTTGAGGTTGAAGTGTGAATAACCCAACTCACAATCCTCTTTTGAGGTTTTCTTGCCTATGTTCTTTTTCCCCCAATAGAGTGCTTAACTTTCTGTTTAACCGGTGTGTCATAGTTTGTTCAAGTATAGAAGCATGAAAAATGAAGCATGAAGGATAATAAAGAATAATACACATTAGTCGATTGTGCGTTAAGGTATAGACAAATATAAGTTGAATGTTTTGGCTCTAATCGTGACATAAATAGTCACCCACTGTATGAACTTCAACCAAAACTTGAACAGGGAACTCTCATAATCTGATAGTGAAATGATGTGAGTGTGTGAGGAAATTTGTAGTGTTCAAACAATTGGTGCCTATCTAGAACTTGCCAAGTTAGTCATGCGAAGGAAATCTTTGTAAGAAACAAGGAACTGACGATTGACCCTTGTTCAAAATTGTCAAATCTATCCTAAGAAAAGTTAAGCAAATAAAGGAGTTTTCATTTTTGATCTTAGTATGTTGAGTCTGTAACATACGAAAAATGAACCAAATCCCCATCCCATGGTTAAATGTTTTAGCCCAAGTCCCACCTTGGACATGTCCACCTCCAATTAGTCCAAAAGCCTAAGTTGAGGGTGGCTAAGACCGTAATTGACCTCATGTTGTCTTTGAACCGACTTTGAGTATTGTGTACCTCAACTCATGGGAAATCCGTGATTTGAGGGTTGCTATTATGAGTGAACACCCAAAATTGGGTATGAAAAAAGTGGGATGTTAAAAATAAAGACTTACCTGTGGAAGAGATGTGATTTGTTGAAATCATCAATTGATTGAAAATCACAAGAATATAAAAAAAATAAAGAAAAGAGTTTTATGAGAAAAGATTTAAAAGAAGTGAAAGTCACATCCAAAAAAAAGGGAGCAAAGAAAAGAAGAAAAGAGAAGAAAAATATGGTATCAAAGTCAAATCTTAGAGGTAATATCAAGGATGGTGAAAAGTCATAAAAATGTGCACAAATGTACCAAACCTAACCCTGATCCTACATTACAAGCCTAGAAAGTCCTACCGTGATCCTAGAGTCTAGTGTGGTGAACCTAAGCAGTGCATATAAGGGAAAACCTATAGCGAAGAGTACTAACTATATTTGAACTTGTCCTTGAGTAAGACTTTTAAACAAAGAACCGTAAACCCAAATTTATAATCAGTATGTGAAAATAAAGATTTCTTTTGAAGTGAGAGCACATGTTGAAGTATCAGAAAGTTGGTACCTTGGTGAGAGACAAAACAAGAGGTGTTTGTTTCATGGTGAGTTAGTGTTAAGTTGTGATCCACATGAGTTAGCTTGTTGAAGCTAAGAGAGTGATGCTGCACTAAATTAAAGAAAGAGTAGTAATTAATATCTATGTGATTGCGAAAGCTTAAAAGGGTATACTTTATTACAAATGTTGTTTTGAGTCATAGAGCGTTAATTGAGGAGAAACAACAAAATTAAGTTGAGGGTGTTGCTATACAGTAGATGAACTGTATTTTCAATGCATTTTATTTGAGATTTGTTTGAATCAACAACCTTTTTTGTAGTAGTTTTTACAAGTTTTGTGTTTTATTTTTCCGGAAAGATGTCCAGGTTGAAAGTGCAGAAGTAAGCTGAGCAATTCAGGCTTTGGGAGAAGATTAGGGAACTCTCACCAAGCGTGGAACTACGACAATACACAAAGGTTCGTCGATTGATTGGCGGACTGTACTGGTGAACCTTTGATTGGTTCAGACAACGTTTGAGTACCCGACTTTTTCAAGATTCAAAGTATGGAGCTACGGAGGAGAATGAACGAACTATAGATGGATCGACGAACCGTACTAATGGTTCATCATTTGATTCTGAGAAGATAATATTCAGTGGTTAAAAATGTTTCTAATTCCTGGCTGATGGAGAAAGTCGAAAGACAGCCGATTGAGCCAGTGCAGTTATCAATTCAAACTGCATATTTGGACTAACCTTTTCTTAGTTCAATTCCTTTTTCTTTAGGACTATGTTTTGTATATATAGGTATTAAAACCTAGTTTTTGGGGTTATCTACTCTTGTTATTGTTCTATTTTGTTTCGGAGATTGGGTTTTCTCAAACATGAGCAATTAATCAAATTCCAAATTTGTTTTGAAGATATTTTCTGAAATTTTATTTTTGATATTTTGGGTTCTTCTTAGTGTTGAGTAGGATCATGATTTCTTCATTCAAAGCTATGAATTGTGATCTTTCTAGCATGGGTAACTATGATCTTGCTTGCATGGATAACTAAATCCACAACTAGAGTTGTGGGAACCATGGTTAATTAACAATGTATAACTAGCAATTAAGCAATTCTCAAGTATTGTTTTTGCATGCATTGATAATTCTTTTGTTTAGATGTCTTTTTTATGAGTGCACGTGTTAGAACTTGCCTTATTACTACTTGTTTGATCAAGGAGGTAGGAATAGGAAAAGAATTTTCAACATAGATTTAGTGTGATACTATCTAATATGCTAGTGTCGATTGGTGTGAATTAGTAACGAAGTCATATATCGATTATGATGTCTAATATGAGGTAAAGGTAAGAGTTAATAAATTATACACATGTAGTCAGACCGAGTTTCGGGGTGAGATTCTCTAGATGTTGAACCATGGATTTAGAGATATAAAACATTCCACTTTGCATGTAAAAAATTAGGAAAGAATTGTTATTGCTAGGAATGCAACATTATAACTTGTAGAAACAAATATACCCTAGTTAATATCACAGACTCATAAAAACACAAAGTGGGAATTTTCCCCAAAATATTTGTTAATCACAAGGACACCATGGCTGATTTAGTCGAATTAGACATGGTGGAATTTGTTGTTACTATGGGTATGGAATGGTTTCATGGTCTTTATGTATCAATTAATTGTAGAACTATAGAAATAAGTTCCATTTTCTAAATAAGTGAGTTATAGAGTGGATGAGTTATTCAGCATTTCCTAAGGGTCATTTATTTTGTACCTTGGGCAACAAAGTTACCTTTCAAGGGGTTAACATATCACTTAGTCCTTGTTAATGACTCTTGTGTTGAGACACAACATATTTAGTCAGGTCATGTTATGATTGAGTTTCCGTTGGTCTTTCCAGATGATTTTCCCGAAGTGTTTCTTAGGAGAGAAATAGACTTCTGCATTGATATTCTTCTTGATACTACACCTATCTCTATTCCACCATATAAAATGGCCCAGCTGAATTGACACAGTTGAAAGATCTATTGAGGAATTCCCTTTTGAAGGTTTTTATTCGACCATGTCTCTCACGTTAGGCCACTCCAGTCTTATTTGTGAGGAAGACAGATAGTTCTCCGAGATATGTATTGATAACAACCAATTGAACAAAGTTACTTTAAAAAATAAATATTTCCTTTGGAGATTCAATGATATATTTGATAAACTTCATGGTGCCCTTTTTCTAATATAGAATAGAACTGAGAACTGGCAGTCATCAGTTGAGATTAAAGAAAAGTTACATCCTGAAGACAACATCTAGACATTATATGGTCATTATGTGTTTTTTTCTTTTTATCTCTTTTGGCTTGACTAATGCTCTTACAAGACTCATATACCTTATGAATAGAGTTTTTAAGCCTTATATTGATATATTTGCTATCATATTCATTGATGAAATATATATTTTTTTTTGGAAGGAAGAAGATCATGTTTGTTATCTCATAATAGTTTTCCAAACTCTAGAAAAGAGTGGTTTGTATGCTAAATTTTTTAAGGATTTCTCAAATATGTTCTTAGGACACATTAATTATTGTGAAGGTATTCGAGTTGAGAATCAAAAGATTAAGGAAATGTAGAACTATCAAATACCTTAATATCCAAATGATATTTAAATTTTCTTTGGATCGTCTATTTACTTTAGTATTTATACCAGGGACCTTTCATCTATTTCATCCCATTTGACCTTATTGACTAAGAAAACAACAATACTTCAAATGAATGAAGATTGTGAAAAGTGCTTTCAGGAACTGAAAACCCGGTTAACTACTGCCAGTGTTAGTCCTACTTGAGGGTACATAAAGCTTTCATGTGTATTTTGATGCATCTTTTGTTGGACTTTAATACTTATCGATACAGTATAGTAAGGTTAAAGATTAGGTGTCTAGACGGACTAACATTAACAAAAATAACTATGAACACATTATCTATATTGGCTGATATAGTGTTTTCGCTTAAAATGTGGTGTCACTATCTCAAAATTGTTTACATTGATGTGTTTAACAAACACAAGATACTTGAGTACGTTTTAAGCCTCAAAGATCACATATTCGAACTAGGGAGGTAGTTGGAGTTACTTAAATATTATGAGATAAGTATTCTATATCACCCATGTAATGATAATGTTTATTCTAATGCATTGAGTAGCTTATCAATGGATAGTACTACCCATGTTGAGGAGGCCAAGAAAGAATTAGCAAGATACGCCTATAAACTTGCACGCTTTGGTGTTCGGTATTGGATTCCAATAGATGAGGAATGGTTGTAATGTATCGGGCTGAATTATTACTAGTGTATAAGGTTAAAGATAAACATGTTTATGACCTCATTTTCCGTTTGAATTGATGGCAAATGAATGAAAGAGGTTGCATTAGTACAATGTGGAGATAGTTTTTGGGGATATCAAAGTAAAATATGTGTAGGCAAGGTTGATAAACCCCAATAGAGGATCATGGATGAAGCTCATATTTCAATATATATAATCAATCTTGGTTCCATGAAAATGAACTCATATTGATCCTTTTTTGGAACCACCGATCTTTATACGGAATTCGGTCAAATAGAGCGAGCTAAAATATAAGTCGAAAACCTACGGAACCCCCAAATTCTCTATACTCACAGAGTCTGAATCATTCTACAATTTTAACCTCCAAATAGTTGGGAATTCTGTAAAACTCAATGATCAATATACCACTCAGTGTATCAGCTAATGGTTTGTCATGCGTGCATTACTCTGCCGAAAAGAGCGCAAACTAAAAGGTTTTAATGTTCAAACAATTTAAAATTTCAAAATCCTTTCACTTTACCACTTTTTAACTCCCATACTTCCTCACCCAATATTAGATTCTAATATATTTGTATTTATTCTCGTGTGACTAAGATCTTTTCTCGGATTACTTTTGGATTTATTTTTCCACTTTAGTTAACAAACACTTCGGTGTTAAAGGTTCATTTTTCAAAACTCGAACTAAATTTGTGGTTAGAATAAATTGCTTTTGATAAGTTATTGTCGATAATTTTGGGTAGTACAATATAATCATTTTGTATTGTCGATTACCCATAATTAATGTAATTATTTTCATAATTTTTGTAAATGATTTATCCTCGTGTCTTTATTTATTGAAATCATGTTTAAATTGTTGGGTTGTATTTTCTTTTTGTTGGATCTACCACGGTGAAGTCTTAGTAACCCTGGATTGTGCGAAATGTCATTTTTGTCTACTAATGGAGCAGTTGATGTCAATCTCAAGGTAAAAAGATGTCAAATAGTAAATTTATGCAAAATATAGGGAAGTTTGAGTACCCTGGGGCATGAGTAGTATGGGTCTTATGTTCACTTCATAATGTAAGTGTTTATTATTTATTTGAAGGATTGTGATTTTGAATTACAATTACTATTTGAAAGCTTCCATGTAGGGCCATTTAGCAAACTGAGGCGAGCTCGTTCACCGGCTTGAAAGTTCTCCAAAGACCCCTTGTATAGACTTTATTTTCCCAAATAATGAGATTTGTTCTGCAACTTTTGGTGATATGTATGAGCTTGCCGAGTTTCACTCTTTTAGTCACAAAAAGTTCTTCTTGATCACATTTTTTCCCCTTAATTTGGTAAACTATACTTTAACTGTCGACGAGCTACCTTTAGTTCAGCATTGGTATTGGATATCATTTGACAACATTTCCTACCTAATTTGTATTTTTGAATTTTTATTTAAGAACTTTCGACGTGCCTGACTTAGCTCGGCTAGCCACCGACTGGTTCAGCGAGTCTTGTTGTTATATCATGATGTTTTTCTTGAATATTTGTAATGCTTTTGGTGTTGTTTTGTCGGAATTGGTAGACCCAAAATTTTGGAAAGAGACATGCTCCCCTAAAAGAAGGCACAAGGAGTCACTATAGATGAAAAAAAGCTTCTTCCAAGACTAAACCCAAGAAACTAGCTCTAATAGGGAGGTAAGGCCAAGTTAAAACCACCTACAGTTATGAAACCGGAGGAGGCTAGCTCAAATAGTGAGAGAGTATATGATACACACCTCACTACCTCCAACAGTGAGGGGGAATCATTGTATTTAGAAGGCTCCTATGATTGATCCGGAGGATAATTAGTTACTTAAGGAAAGGAGAGCGGAGATGCGCTCCAAGGTAATGAGCAATCACTCTTGGATCGTAGTCTTTGTGATGCCCACACACTAAACTTTAACTCCACTGCCTCCACATGAGAAACTAATGGTCCCAAAAACCCATGTAAAGGGTCAAACTCCCCGGTCATTCAACATACTAAAGGCCGAGAGATGGAGGACCATACTAGAATAGATGAGAATTTCAATAAATGGCGTGGTTGATAGATTTCAAACATCGTGGGACACTAACATGTTCCACGAATTCTAGGTAATTATCAAGTCTCGTGGACCATTGATTACTATTTAGGTCAGGGAGTTCTACTTGAATTATAGTGACTTGCTACCTTCACGAAAGTAGCAGATTAGTGTCTTCAAGCCGATGTATTGTGTGGTTGTCTGAGGCAAGAACGTATAATGCAGCGGCGATGGCATAAATATTGTATTTTAGCTCGCTTCCCACTTTATGCATTACTACTAAAGCAAGATCATCACAAAGGATCTGGGTGACTTAAAAGGATGGTTTCCCCCCTCCCTTCTCTCTGACAGCACCTTGGGACGGATTGATGCTCGAGTGCCAATATAGAAAAAGGATCTAAATATGGAATCTACTTATTAGTTTGGGTTTATCATCTACACGATCATGTCATCCAAGAACGAGTCAATCCTAGGACACCGAAAGACGGAATTTTTTTGGTCCATCATTACTAGGAAGAGGCTCATTTTTTATTTGATATTGAGCGGAAAATTGAAAAATTAAGCAGGCAACGCCAAATGTCTCTCCCATTTTCGGTGTTGATAATCGAGTTTCTTAATGGGATTGAGTACCATCAGATGAGAATAGGGATGTAAATTTTAATCTGACATCTTCTTTAAATCTCTAACATACGAAATTAGAGTACATACGGGATTAGGCTTAGAGGAGGAGGGAAGACTAGTGGGCACAAATGCGGAGGTTGATATTGATATTATACTTGCAGATATAAGCATTCCTTTTCCGCAATATGGGCCTTAAGCTAGTTCTAGCACAACTTATTTTTATCCTCATGCCACTTCTATTATACCCTCCTCCCCCCCCCCCCCCACCCCCCACCAAATCTTCTATTGCTCATATTTCTTCTCCATCTCCGATCACTCATGAAATGTTTTTAAAGATTGGGCATTTTCCCTAATCCACTAATGTTTGTGCTTTCTAGTTAGTGTTTGTTATTCTTATCATTTTTTAGAGGAATATCACAACTCTAGTTACCCCCTCATAACTAAGATTGATAGCCACAAGTTAACCCTTAATGCCATGACAATGAGAGTAGGGGTTGTTAGAAGGGCTAGAGAGTTATTGATGGTGTGAAGTCCTTGAAGGCCAACATTATTTTATTTATAAAGGATGTTATCCAGTTGAATTTCACTGTTTTTACATCACTATTTGGGACTGTAAAGAATTTTTACATGCCAAGTGCAGATTCTCAAACCTGTTTAGTTGTACCTCCTACTACAACTAGAAATAAGGTTAGAGCTTATACTGCTGTTGTTGAGTCCAAGACTAAGATAGATGAGGAGTAGCTAGGTTTGACTAATGCAGCAGTCTATGATGATTTCGCATACCTAGAGGGGGCCATGGTGCATACAGATGTACAAGACTTATTGGTGGATGTTTCGATGGTGGAATCCGGTGGAGCGATGGATTCTTAGATACCCAATAAAAATGCCGAGACAGAAAGAGTTGGGGATAGGAAGACATTACCACAAACTTATCCTGACACTATGATTCTATTACCTTCTTCTTTGTAACTTTCAAGACTATTTTTGTTTTTAAGTGCATTTGGGTGTTACACCTCGAAAATCCAAGGACCTATGCTATCGTCTCACCTAGTGTATATGTATAAAAAAACAGTGTTTCTAGACCTAGACTAAGGTAATAAACTTTATTTAGAAATATTAGAGCCAAAAATTTAAGGGATGACCATGACATCCGGAAACTAGCTAAATTGAATTATTGATGATGTTATGTCTTGTGGGGTTGGGAGTGTCTAATGAAGTTTAAATATGTAAATTATGTTTATAGGGTAAAAACATCTAGTAAAGACCCCCTCCCCACCCCCCAAAGGACCACTCTAGGGGTCCTTGAGGAGGGCCCAAGCATTGGCAAGGAGGCTGCCAAAGCAGCCTGCAAAACAGCCCCTATTTAAGAGGGCCTCCGCATAACACAGAAAACACTCAAAGGGAAAAAATTGCCTTGCTACGCGGGGCTGTCACGAACCTCTCTGCCTCAAAACGTATTTCGGAAAAAAGTTTTGGAGTTACCCCTGCGACGCTTAGCCATTTCCCAGATTTGACCGCGTCATTTTTAAGTCAAGTTGACTTCACAAAAAGACCTAATTAAGTTAGGGGTATGTTGGCTAATTTAGGGGATGCATATAGATTTATTTTAGATCATTTTAAGTCATTAATACCCACCCAATTCAAATTCCTATTTGAAATCAAAGTCACTCTCACTTATAACTAGTTTCTCTCACTACTCCTTTGATCCCCATTGAATAAAAAGACAAAAAATTTCTAAGACTTTCCTTTACCATTATTCAAGGATTCTCCAGGTATGAAGGCTATTCATACTTCAGACTCCTTTTGCCAAAAGGTTCTTCAAAATTTGGATTTGAATTTTCATCAAAAAGCTTGTTTTCATCCAATTTTCTGGGTCTCTTTCTAAATTAAAAATGTGTATTATTAATTTAATAATTACTAATAATTTATGTATATTTATGTGTGGATTGATGTATTCCTTAGGCTTTGATCTAAATCTCTACAAAGACTCATGAATACTCTTCTTCTCCTAACACTAACTTCTGATCTAGGTTGGTTTATGATTGAGGAAGATATAATTGAATATGTATTCATGTATAATTACAATTACATGATAATGATGGGTGAATTTTTTATCAAAGATCATTTAATTGAGGGTAAAATCTTGGATATGATTCTTGGATGCCATTGGTTAGACTTTCAAGATCATGAATACTTTACTTCAATTATGTTGATCTATTCTTAATGTTGTAGATTCAATGGAAGTATGATTGTTTGGTTATGATAAGAACATGTTGAGATTATGAATATGATAGCATGTGATGAATTTGTGGGATGATGATAGGTTGTTTGTCATGAGTGATTTGTAACGACCGGGGAGCACCCCCTAGAAGTTACGGGCGTACAAGAGTAGGGGAAGTCTCATACAAGATCTCGTATCATTCATTGCATAATATACTCAAAATAAGTAAGAATTTAAAACTTTTTTTACACATGAAGAACACTTTTATTAACTAACAAGCGGAAGACGTTCTTTAAAAACATTCTACATTTATAATATGTCATTAAAACATCTATACTTTATAGTACAACACCTGGGACTAAGACCATACAAGACTTTAAATAAAGACTAAAAGACATAAAAGGAACATCTGGTTCATATCCTCGAATCAATGAGAACTCACCACAACTTCATCTTCAAACCTTAGAAACCCATCTATCATCTATGGCATATTAATAATTCCAATCCTTACACTATAGTATAAAAGGGAAAAAAAGGGGTAAGCAAATTGGATGCACTAAGCATGGAAGCCACGCGAAAACCATTAAAAAGGGACATTAGTATCGAAACATAAATTCATGACATTTTGATAATAAAAACCTTCGTAATAAGAGTTTAAGAGAAAAACACAAGTCATCAATCACATATAACACAATATCCATATAATCCACAATATAACCATAATAACTCAGAATCCATTTAAATATTTAACTCCCCTACTAAAGGTTATCCTAAAATCTACCTAAGTAAGATATGAACCGGCCACTCATACAACCCCTTAACACACATAGATGATCCTCAAGACTACTTATACTAACAATATTCCTTTTCATCACATAAAACATAGTTCAATATTCATCAAGTAAGCATTTACATTAATTAGACACTCTACCTAAGGTTACTGTAACACTCACCTAAGTAAGACATAGAGAGACCGCTTCTACACCCAGTTCATACCTACCTAAGCAAGCCTTAAAGCTACCCTAGGTAAGAACCTTTCTATTCATCATAATTTTTCTAAGTCAACAATATTCATCAAACCATTTGAGAGATGATAAAAAAATTAGAGGACTTCACATAATGTTCTTGGAGGACTTAGGAAACTCACCTATCATCTTTAATGTCTACTCGTGCAATATATAGATAGCACTACAAGAAAATATACATACAACGATATTAATTTTGTGTCATATGAAACAAATGTCAGAAAATAAACAATTTCACGATATTTAAGAACGAAATGGTATAAAATAATGGCGTTTTATGTCAAATGTCGTAAAATAATGATATTTGGTATCAAATGTCGTAAAAATAATGACATTTGGTAAAAAATGTCACTATGAAAATGACATTTATTGTAAAATGTCGTTGTCTTCAGCGATATTTAGTAAAAATGTTATTTAAATGATGACATTTTCTACAAATGTCAAATATAATATGACATTTATTACAAAATGTCATTGGGTTTAGTGATATTTGGAAAAAAGTATCCCTTAAATAGTGACATTTAATATAAATGTGGAATATATTATGACATTTACTGTAAAATTTTATTAATTTTAGGAACATTTTAAAAAATGTCGGTAAAACAGTGATTTATTTTTCAAATGTCATTAATTTTAGCGACTTTTAGCAAAATTGTTGTTCAAATAGCGACATTTAATAAAAATGTAGAATATATTATGACATTTATTGCGAAGTGTCGTTAATAAGATTGAGGTCTAGTGAAAATGTCTCTAAAATAGTGTCATTTTATACTAATATCAAATATATTATGTCCTATGTTAAAAAAAGTCATTTACTTTTATGATATATGATGAAAAGTAATTTTAAACCCAAGGGCGGACCCACATATGTTCATGAACCCCCTCGAAAAAAATTACACGGCACATATAAGGTAAATATTATATATTTCGATACACACACACACAATATATATATATACACTTTCTAATTGTTTGTTTTATTTTGTTTAAAGAACAATTTCACTTTTGTTATTTTTTAGTTTTCTTTTACATTAAAAATATCTGTTAAAGTGTAAACCCAAAACAATTCAAGGTTTTCATTTCTAAATACGTATTCACAAGTTTATTCTATTATTTTTTGAACCCCCTATATTAAAACCTTCAGTCTGCCATTTGCACCCGATTTTTAAAATTTTTATAAATATTCATCATTTTATAAGGATAAAAGTTTGACCAAAATTTACCCCACATATTTTATGATTTGAACAAAAATTATTTTAATCATTTTTACCAGTATTCTTAAAAATATGACTTAAGTTTAATTTTTACGATCATCAAACGTAACTTGAGTTTGTTAGAATACAAATGGTGGATGAATAAATAACATTTTCTTCTTATTCTAGAGAAGTTAAAATATCACAATAGATCGATATACAGAGATTCAAAAATTAATAGATTATTTCTTATTCAACTATAAAACGACCCTATGGGTCGTTTTGAAAAGTAACATGATAGATGAAACTGATGCAATATTCAAAGGCGGATTTAACAACAGTTTTGGGGTGTCACGTGACACTACTTCATCGGAAAAATTTTCAAAATATTTATAGTATGAAAAAGGAAATAACAGATAAATAGACATACATTATAAATTATGGTACACTCCTTTCAATAAGGTTTTGCTTAGTTCTCAAGTCAGTTCGCGTGTTCAAACATTTCTTACCTCATTTTTATGTTTTTTTTTATTTTGTTCATTTACCTTCTTTCTCACATGATATTATTTTGAATACATCTTCTAAAAAATCACATGATATATATATATATATATATATATATATATTACGAAGTATTATTTGGTTGCACAAATTAAATTATAAGATTATATGAAATTTTAAAAATTAAAGCTAATTATTTAAAATTTATATTAGAGAAATAAGGAACTTTATAAGTGATATTAAATTAAATATTATATATATAATTAATAAACATATTTTTTTAACTAACAATAGATTAAAAAAATGATTTACCTTCTTCAAATTAGAATATTTCAATTGAGTTAATAATAAAAACTTAAAGTTTGATAATATCAAAATTATATAGAAAATTTTATAAATTTTTAAAATATTTTACAAAGAAATAATCTATCAAGTCTAACTAAAAATATACTAAATGACTTGCAATGTGAAATCTGAAGTAAAATGTACTAAAACAAATGAAACTGATCACTACAACATTTTAGGTCTGAGGCCACTCTAAATTTAGAATACACTTATAAAGCATTGTCAAAAATATTTAGGATATGCTTTTAAAGTGTAGCTTAAGTTGTAGCATTTGTAAACAATAATATTGACAATACTTATAACGTAATTTGTTTAGTAGTATAAGCTACACTTTATAAACGTTTCAATTTATGGTAGAATTAAAAATACCCATTTACACATATGATTACATGTTTTAAGTGTGTCAATTTTATAATTTTAAGAAAAACACTTTACAGGGGCTTGTTTTGAAGACACCCTAGTAATTGAATTTGGTGCAATTGGTGTAATTACATTTTTTTTCCTATTTGGTTGGATAAGGTAATTACTTGGTTATCAGGTAATTGGTGTAATTGGCATGACATAATTACATTATCCAATTCATAGGTAGAGGTTGTGAATTGCTATTGTAATTACCAACTAATTCCTTTTTAAAAAAATTTAATCTATTTTTTTCAGTTCTATAATTTTCAACTCTATTTTTATTATTCTAATAATTTCTAGAAGTTTAATTTTTTTATTTGATATTATTATACTTAATTTTCTTCTCGTTCTTAACCTTACTTTATGTGATGCGATGCGATTTTTTCATATTATCTATTTCTTTATGCCATATTTATTTTTTCTTTAGCATAATTTTATTAGTATTCTAATTTTAAATTAAAATTGAATTTAATGTTATGTACGGTAATAGACATATGTTTTCTTTTAAAAAACTATATTTATGTATGCTATGTTGAAATTTTCTATACGAGTATTAGGGTTTAGGGTTTATAACTTATGTTATATTTTCGGCGTCGTTTCTTTTAGAAATATTTAATTCACATTGAAAGTCATTTTTTACTTAGACTTGATAGATTATCTTTTTGTTGAATATTTAATAATTTATGAAATATTATTTATATATTGACTTTTTTAATCAGACATGCATTTAACGATATTTGTAGAATCTTCATACTTTTAGATGATCAATTCAATTGGAATATGTTATTTTGAAAAAAATATAAATCAATAAATATTTTTTCATAATATTAGTTAAGAACATACATTTATTAAATAGTATATTTTCAAAAAAGAATATACCTTTTAAATATTCAATTTAATATTATTAATAAATTTTTTATTTCCATAGTATAAATTTAAAATAATTTATATTTATTTTTAATATTTCATATAATTACAATTTTGCATCCAAACTCAAGATATGTTATTACATTGTACATTGTGGCATCCAAAAAAAGACAGGTGTAACTACTGTGTAATTACATTGTGACAATCAAAGAGTTTAGTGTAATTACTAGATTAAGTAATTATTAGGCTGATAATTACCACTAAAGTCCTTACCAATTCATATTAACAAATGGATTTCCAACCACACCCTATGTATGACCTTATATTGTTCCTTAACTATTTCAAAAAATTTCACAAATTTTTTATATTCCCTCCTGCATATTTTACTCTACCTCCAATTTATAATTGGCCAAGAAATAACATTCATAATCGATGTTTGCCCCAAATAAAAAAACCTATTACTTCTCCTTCAAATTTGAAAACTCTCATAAGATCTTTTCTACGACAGAATCAGTACGTCCAAATCACACACAGATCTTTATTGAAGATTTTGTTCATAAACATTCTCATCAGCTTCTACAAATGATTCTATATCAATTGCTGAAGTTGGTTGTAATATTTGCGCAAAATTTAGACATAAAGTTCACTTTTTGAATGTAACTAGAGGGGTGAATATTCACTCTTTTCATTTCTCATACGATGCTCACATATGTTGTTTTATAGTCCTCCTTGAACTAGAAAGAGGATGATTGATTTTGCCGTGCCATCGGTTTTTTGGGTATGCTACTGTCACATATGGATTTTACATAGGGTGTTATCTAGTTTATGTTAATTTTGTTTGGAATTTATAGTTTGGTTAATCGATTCTAGATT
This sequence comes from Solanum lycopersicum, assembly GCF_036512215.1. Classification (NCBI taxonomy): domain Eukaryota; kingdom Viridiplantae; phylum Streptophyta; class Magnoliopsida; order Solanales; family Solanaceae; genus Solanum; species Solanum lycopersicum. The sequence continues at coordinate 43,976,674 of NC_090802.1, forward strand.
CTATAGAACTTATTCTTGAAAAAAATCTCTATTTTAATAGAAAAAGTACGTTTTGATTTCAATTGAATTAAGAATATTTGTGTTTTAGTGGAATTAATTTTGAGATCTGCTTTGTCTCTACAAATCTTATTTCGGAAAATCCCTTCCCGCTATCTAATGACCTATATGCTAGTCGCAAAAAATTAGGGCTAAGAGTTTCTATCTGGAAATGATTCGACCTTTCAAGAAAAGTAATTTTGTTATCGTGTTAAAAGCTCACATTCATGCATACCATTCTTAACATAACCCAAACATCGTACTCCAAGTAGCTCCATCCTTATTTCCCATTGTACCGAAGAACTCAAATTCTCAATAGGCTCTTCTACTAGACTCTCATTCATATAATTGGTAGAGTTTATGGGGCAAATGACATTGTCATGCTCTAAGAATTAATCAAAAACTTATTTTGCAAATGCCATATTACCAACACTAGAATACATAGAGATTAAAAAGCTATATATATGGGTATTTGGTTCTATTCCCTTCTTGTGGAATGTATGCGTCAACTTATCTTAAAAGGGACCTGGTCAGTAAGTAAAGAATACACAGAAAGTAAAAGATACAATCACTTTTAAGTTGAAACCTCCTTGCTAAAAGGAGTAAAACCACGACCCGTCCTCAACAGGATTTTTTAACAGTCACTTTCACTAATCTTCAATCAAGCACAAGTAAAAGTCGGTTACAAAACCAGAGACTAACCTTATATTCTCTTCACTAAGCAATATACCTTATTACTTAGTTGAGAAAGAGCAGATACACACTGCTCAGTAAGAACCTAAGTTACCCTCAACCCAAGTACTTACAATGAAACACGCAAGGTTTGATATGTTTCTACCAAATTCGAAACAAATTTGACGATTTGAGAGCAGTTACAAGCAAATATAAAGACTGAAAATTACAAGAAGAACTGAAGGCCTTTTGTTCAATATCTTGTTGTTCTTGGTGCTTGATTAAATGAGTAATGGGTTGTGTTTCTTTTGATATATATCACAAAGATTTGTTGTACATCAAACAAAACAACCTAGTTAGATTTGATTGGAGAAGTACTCTGCTTCTCACCAACCTCTTTGACGCCAGACAACTTTTTACAATTGTCTGTACTTTTCATAGATGAGATTGGTTTTCTTCAAACTATGAAAAGAACCGGGTCCTTGCACTTGTGAGGAATCATCAAAACATCTTGAGGAGAGTTTTCTATAAATTTCCCCCTTTTTGTTGTTGACAAATCAACCTGCATTTGTTTCTCACACATTTATTCTAAAAATACATAAAGCATTATTCCTGGTCATCATTTCCCCTTAAACCATGATTCCCTCTTTCATATATTTCCTCTTACACCAGGATTCCATTCCTACTTGAAAGAATACTACAAATCTTTCCCCTTTTGACATCATTGAAAAGGAGCGACAGTAAACATAGGTAAAAACCAACATAGGAGAACAAGAGATCCAGGGCTATGACCACAAAGAACATGTGAATGTAAGCAAAAAGTTATGATAAGAATACGCAGAAAGAGTGCATAACAACAGAATTAAAATTTGATCATATAAATAGTGGCCACTTAAATTAAGAAAATACTACATCAAGCCAGATAAAGTGACAGGAGTAAAATTAAACGGAAGAAACAATAACAATAGTTAGGACGGAGGGGGAGAGGGATTAAGGGTTCGAAGAAGCAAAAGAACTCACTTTTTGGCATCCTCATGAGCCTTAAGGAGTTCCTTGTTGATAGCTTGAAGTTCCTTACTGAGTAAGGCATTCGTAGCTATTAGTTGATCTTTTTCAGCTTTAAACTTGCTTAGTTCTGCCCTGTTATCCTTACAAGGACAATGTCCTCTTAAGATCACCTTTTGAGATATAGAGTTAACAGTGACCAACTAAATTTCCTTAGAAGCCAAGAGAACAGTGAGATCATCCACTTCCCACTTAAGAACCGCTTGTTCCTCAAGGACTGCTGCAATTTGTGAGCGACCTGATACTTCTCCTTCAATACAATCACAATCTTGTACAGTAGACTTGGAGAACATTTGATTGACAGTAACTAGTAGTCCCATCCCTAAGGCACCTTAAAGTGATTGAACATCTATTTGAGAAGATACCCATATAGAATTCCATGATTCTCGTTCTTCCATGTTATACCACGATGCATATGCTCAAGTATGATAGCCGGGACGCAAATGCACATTTTTCTAATCTAGGCACCATGACCATATTAACACACTGAATAGTCAACTGATACTCACCTTTTAGTTACTTTTTGGGTACCGCTGTCGTCTTAGGTTCTCCCTCTTTGATACAATTTTTGTGAATACCATCAAAGGTCTACACCCTTTAATAAATTGTATTCTAGTAGTAGGCACATCGAAGATAATACCTAATGTTTCCTTATTCAAACTTTTGTCTAAACCCTTAACAGAAGAAGAAATACTCCCATCATCAATCAAGTCCATTTTTAAATAGAACTGGCGGATATCTAGTTCACGGAGATATGGGACTGGAGGTTTGAACAAATGTCCCCATTCCTTGATAGTAAAAACGTCAATAAGATCTCCCATACCATGCTCCGTTAGAATATCTTTAGTAAACACTTGACCATTCAAACCTTTTTTGAAATTTCATCTTCTTAACTCTTTCTTCTATTTTCATGTATGTTCAATCAGACATTACCCTGGACCAGGTCCCTTTACGGTTGAAACTTCAAATTTTCTCTTCTTTTGGGCTATCACTTTTTTGACCTTCTTCACTGGAGATTTATCAGAACTCTTTTGACGCTCATTGAATCCCTCCTTTTCATTACCTAACTCCCTCTTAGCTTTGACACATACTTGGAAGATTCCTCAGATTTTAAGTCACTATCCTCAATGGGGACCGGGTAGATAACTGGGTCCTCTTGAACCACCCTTTGCTGACTTCTTCTGAGTGTATGTACTGCATTTTCCATCATGGCACTACCCAACACCTTTTGAGTGGCACTTCGTGTGTCGTATAGTTGCTTACCTTTCTTTACAATAGATTTTATCAACATCTCTTTTCCTTTTCTTTTCCTTCCTCAACAATGTCAGCACGAGTATGAATAACATTATCATTAGTTCCCGCTACAGTCTCTTGGTCAGGGGCACTGGCAAAAAAAAGATTACTACCTCTTATTCCTTGCCTTTTCCATATTAAAGGAACTTCTTTCTCTTCTTACTCCCCTTTAGATTTCACATCAAGTTACTTGGGAATATGGTCAAAGATTGGTTGACTTTTAGTGAGGACCTATTTTTGCGACCTGAACGCCTCGTTCAACAATGAGGGCTGAGATTCATCCCTATGTGAAGCCAAACTTTGTATCGCCACCAATTCTCCCCATCTTTGAGAACAAGGTTCTAGACCCTTTCCCTCATTTAGATCACCTTCGAACAACCTTGCCGACATAGATGATGACACAACCATAGATCAACCATCTATTTCATCAAAAGTTTGTTTTGAACTAGGTTTAGAAAATTATTGCGCCTAAGATTCATGAAAACATTCTTCAGATAAAACCACAGTAGGAGAACATGGTACTCCATCCATTATAGGAGGAGCAGACCCACCTTCAACTATATTCACAAGCAATGTAGACCCTCGTGTGTTCTATCTCCACACATGGGGGTCAAAGATGACTCTTCTAAAATGAGGATTGAGGAATCGAATGAACTGAATTTTTCTATTTCTGGGGAAATAAGAACTTGTGACGAAGAATCAGACTTAGACATTTCGCGAAAGAGAACAAGAAGAAAGATTGCAGAAAAGAATCGACCAAAAATAGAATGTTTAGAATATATGATTAATTGTGAAGGATAGAATGGAGTATTTAAAACAAAAATGTATCGGGTCCTCAAAAATTTTCATTTGAAATGAAAAAGACCTCTGAAACTACCACGACGAATAAGACAATGACACGTGGAAATGATGCAGACGGTTTTCACTGTAGTATTAAATGGTACTAACTTTATGAGGGACCAGGTCACTTTCTTGTTTTGTCTGCCAAATTTTGTGTAGTTAAATCCTCTCTTAAGTTATTCATACGGTGAGTGTATACTTGCATTAAGGTACAAATAATGAATTCTCAAGTACTCGGTGTTAATAAAAACATAGACACATGTCCTCCTAAGCATAATCAATTAGGAGCTCGTTCAGTAGCTCTGTTAAAAAGTCACGTGAGGTTGACCATTGTGAGTCTCAGTCTGCTTTTGAAAAAACTTTCCTTTCACAATGGCTTTGGGAAGATGATAGGCAGTTGATCCTCAGTGTTGCATAACCACATCAACACATTCATATGTTCTACATTGTCTCCCAGGAGGTGATGCCTAACATTAATGTGTTTCATTCATTCGTGTTGGACTATATTCTTAGCAATATTTATTGCACTAGTGTTGTCGCACAAGAGAGGAATTATCTCTGTAAGAACCCCAAAATCCTTCAATTATTTCTTAATCCAAAAAGTTTTAGCACAACATGAAGAAACAACAACATACATTTCTTCAACAGTAGATTAAGCAACTGAGTCCTGTTTCTTTGTTCCCCAATAAATTAGAGTTGATCCCAAGAAATGTGCCCATCATTGAGGTACAATTTCTATTCCCCAAGGAGCCTGCATAGTCTACATCAACATACCCAATAATTTTAAAGGAGTCACTTGTTGGATAGAAAAGAACAAGGTCATGCATTCCCTTCAGATATCACAAAACCCTTTTTGCAGCTTTCAAGTGTGATTTCTTTGGTGCAACATGAAATCTAGCGCACATCCAACACTAAAAACTATATCTAGTCCGCTGGATGTCAAATAAAGATGTGATCTAATGATTCTTCTATACATGGTTTAGTTAAACTGTTTTCCTTCTTCAATTTTACCAATTCTTTCATTTGTACTCATAGGAGTCTAGAACTTTTGCATCCATCATTTTGAACTTTTTGAGCAGGTCTTTGATATTTTTCTCTTGGTATATGGAAGTTCCTTTAAATGATTATTTAATTTTTAGTCCTAGAAAGAACGTAAGTTCGCCCATCATGCTCACTTAAAACTCAGTACTCATCAACTCTATAAACTCCTTTCATAGACAATCTAATGTTATGCCGAATATTATATCATCTACATAAACCTGCACAACCAACAGTTCTTATACTCTAGTTTTTAGAAATAGAGGGTTGTCTTCTTTTCCTCTTTTGAACTTATTTGTTAACAAGAACTTTGATAGCCTCTCATACCAATCTTGAGGAGCTTGCTTCAACCCATACAGAGCTTCGTCCAATTTTAGAGCATGATAAGGCAACTTATAGTCTTCAAAGCTTGGAGGCGTCTTGACATAGACTTCATCCTTCAAATTTCCATTGAGAAGGGAACTATTCTTTTCCATCTTAAATAGTTTGAACTCTTTGTGTACAGGAAAAACAATTAGAAAATTGATTGCCTCCATTCGTGCAACAAGTGCAATGTTTTCTTCCTAATCAATTCCTTCCTCTTGCTTCCATAGACATCACCAAGTAAGGATCCTTTAAAGCTTATTTGATATTATTTGGTCCATTTAGATATATGATTGCTGAATATGCGATTAAGTTATGTTCCTTTGACCTAGTTTGAATTCCTTAATCAAGGGGAGAGATTAGATTGTCCAGTGGATCAGAAGATTGATGTTTCCACCAAGACATTCTAGTAATCTCTTCTTCTAGACCAGCATCAAAATTACCTTCTCTTTCATTTAAGTATGAGACCTAGTATCTCGAAGAATGTCCAAAGGACCAGGTCTTTCTATAGGTTCAACATGAGTTTCTTCCACTTCTTGAGTGATCACTTTAACTTCAGTCAGCTCTTCCACTTCAATATCATCAATATTGTCATCCTCTATTCTGAACTCATAAAATTTGACATGCACATTTTCGTCCACATAGTGATTTCTTTTATTTAACACTCAATAAGGCTTACTAGTAGAGGAATATCTCACAAAAGCACCTTCGTCAGTTCTGGAACCAAACTTTCGAAGGTCATTCTTTCCATTGTCAAGAAGAAAACATTTTCAACCAAAAGGTCTGACATGAGCTATCGAAGGTTTCTTATTATTTAACAAATCATAAGAGTTTTCTTGATTAGAGACCTTGTGAGACATCTGTTTGTCACAAAGCACGCTGTGTTAACTGCCTTAGCCCAGAAATTCATGGCAAGTTGAGAGTCAATCAGCATATTTCTTGCAATCTCCACCTGTATTTGCTTCTTCCTCTCTACCTCTCTAATATGATGAGAAGTTCTAGGTGCTGAGAAATTGTGAATTATTCCATGTTCACCAAAGAAACTTCAAATATTAGAGTTTCAAATTTTGTGCCATGGTAAGATCAGATGCTTCCAATCTTGCAATTTAACTTTGATTGAACAACCTTGAAGAACAAAATCAATTGTCCACCCGTCCTATTATTTGTTCTCAAAACACATGACCCATGTATATGTGGAAAATGATCAACACTAACAAGAATGAATTTCTAAACTCCTCTGCTCAATTCTTTTATTGATCTGCACAAGTCCATGTGAAGCAAATCAAGAGATCTTGATGTGCTAACTCTTTTCTTGACTTTTAATGAAGACTTTATTTCTTTACCCTTTGCACAAGCGTTACAAAATTTATAATTTGTAAACTTCACCTTAGGATGTCCGCAAACTAGGTCCCTTGCAACTAGCTTGTTAAGAAGACTAGAACTTATATGACCAATACATCTGTGCCATACATTAAATTCATCAATTTGAGCACTTATAAATGAAAGGTCATATCCTTCGTTCGACTCTAAATCTGCTACGTACATATTCTTTACTCTTGTATCATTCATCACCACCTTCCCTGTTATGCAGTTTGTAACTAAACAATTGTTGGCCATGAACTTGACTTCATTTCCTCTATCACATATCTGAGATATTATGAACGCTGTTGACTGGATTACTGTCAGACTTCCCTATCCTTCAAATTCTAAGAATAGAAACTTTCTTTCCTCTGCTAAAAGACACACCACCACCTTCATGTTCCGTGAAAGAGAGGAAGTTGGAAGTGTCCCCTGTCATGTTCCTAGAACATCTGCTACCCATGTACATGCACTGACCCCTTCCTTTCTTCTGTACAAGAGTTTATTGTTAGTATTAGTAACCCAGTTCATACGGAGTTCACAGTAACTATCAAAATGCTTAAGAAGAAATATTTCCTCCCAAGGTGGTAAAAATGTTTTTACCAAAATGGTAACGAGAACTAGGTCCTCGTTTACATTTTTTCATAGGTCTGTCATGACTGACAAACTCATCAAAGGAACTAGATCCTCGTTCCCTATTTTTCGGACAATTATCTGATTTCAAATCACATGCCTCTCATTAGCCTCCTTCGGTTTATCACACCTTCCTTCAAATATGAATGTTTTCCACAATGGGTGCACCCATGTTTATTAGCCACATACACATATTTACTATGGATATTATATGGTAGTTCAATTTTCCTACTCCCTACACCTCTTTTCCCATTGAAACTTTTATGAGAAAGATTCAACAAGATCTTGTAAGAGTCAGTCCATTTCAGAGAATGACTTAAATCTTATTTGATTTTCTTAAGATCTCATCTTTGTTGATAATTAGTTTCAAGAGAAGTAGCTAACTTATATTCAAAAATTTTAAACTTATCCTCCAGTTCTTCCTCATATATGCGAAGTTTTCTTTTATAATTTTTAGAGGTACTACTCCCTTTATCATCAATTTTCTTTTTAGACTCCAAAATCCTAATTCTTCTACACATTTCATAAATCTGTGTTAGAAAAGCTGCATTTTCATTTCCAAACAAAGTTAATTTTTTATTAAACTTTATGTTTTCAGTAGATCGCTCATCTACAAAGTCAATTACACGAGCAATAAGTGTCTTCAAACTTTCAGCAGATAGATTACCAAGATCATCTTTCAATTTAATGAGAGTTACCTCATTTGCATCCTCCTCATCGTCTGATTTTTCAATTAAGGAGAAGATTTAGTTGAAAATGCTTTTATAATCTTCAATGGTCATCATAGACACATCAACATGATCTTCTGCTTCTGCCTCTGACTCACTCGAATCATTACCCCATACAACAAAGGCCTTTTTTACAAATTGATCAGCATGTGCCTTCCTTCGAAAGTTGTCTAGGGTCAGGTCCTTCTAACGATATCTAACTTCATGAGATTCCTACATTTGACTTGGGCAGTCTCTCATAAAAAGACAAGGCTTACCAAATTTGTGAAAAAAATCATTTTTGTCGTTGCTACTTTTCTAGCTGATCCTTTCATTTGAAATCTTATACCTATTTTATGATGTTTTGTAACCTCTTCGTCACGTAAACCATCTCAGCCTCTTTTTCAGACATCTCACTTTAAAAGGATTTTAGTATGATGGTCTTTTCTATCTTTGACTCCTTCCTTGTTCCTCCCAGCTTCCTATTTAGCTCATAAGTCTTCAAATTTCCTATGAGCTCACCCATAGGCAGGGTCATCAAATCTTTAGCCTCAGTGCTTGCATCCACCTTGCTTTCCAAAAATTCAGGAAGAACCTTGAGGATTTTTTGAATCTGATTGCACACAAGAATATTTTCTCCCAAGCCTCTGAGCTCATTTGAAATGGAAGTGAAACGAGAATTCATTTGAAAAATGGTTTCACCATCCTTCATAACATGTTTTCATAATAAGAAGTAACTATGTCCACCTTTCATTACTTCACCCTCTTGTATCCTTCATAAGTCTGTGAAGACAGTTCCAAATCTCCTTTGCCGATTTCACATGCTGAGATTCTTCTTATACTCATTAGCACCAATACCACATACTAGGATTTTTTTTGCCTTGTAGTTCTTGTCATTCTCTTTCCTGTCAATCTCAGTAAAATCCTTTTTGGTCTTAACCACGAAGGTGGTGAGACTTCTATCCTTCACCTACTTCATCGAAACATAAGGACCATCCAGGATAACATCCCACAACTCTGAATTATTTGCATTAATGTAGTGATGCATTAGATTTTTCCACAACCCATAGTATTGACCATTGAAATGAGGTAGTCTTATGGATGATTTTCCTTCGTCAAGATTTGGTGGTGAAACCATTCCTTTAAGATCTTTCTTTTCATGGTGTTAACCAAATTGAAAAGTAAATCTCTGATACCACAATTGTTGGAATGTATGCATCCACTTATATTAAATGGGACCTGGTCCCTCTAACAATATTTCACAGTAAGTGAAGAACACAGACAGAAAGTAAAAAAGACTATCACTTTTACGTGAAAACCTCTTTGCTCAAGAGAGTAAAACCACGATCTATTCTCAAAAGGACTTTTCAACAACCACTTTAACTATTCTTCAATTAAGCACAATTAAAATTTGGATACAAAACAATATACTAACCCTATAGTCTTTTCACTAAACAATACACCCTATTACTTAGTTGAGCACGAGAAGATACAACACTGCTCAATAAGAACGTAAGTTACCCGTAACCCAAGAACTTACAATGAAACACTGTAGGATTTGTACGTTTTTATCAAGTTCGAAATGAATTCTACATTTGAGAGAAATTGCATGAAAATATAAATACAACAAATAACAAGAAGAACTGAAGTCCTTTTGATCAATATCTTGTTGTTCTTGATACTTGAAAGAATTTTCCCTTTTTGAATGAATGAGTAATGGGTTGTGTTTTGTTTGATATATATCACCAATATTCGTTGTCCATCAAACAAAATAACCTAGTTGGTTTTGATTGGAGAAGTACTCGGCTCCTCACCAACCTCCCTAACGGAGACAACTTTTTACATATGTCTGTATTTTTTGCAAATGATACTGGTTTTCTTCATACTCGGCAGAGAACTGGGTCCCTGCACTTGTGAGAATCATCAAAACATCTTGAGGAGAACCTTCTATCACTTCTTTATGTTTTTTGCATTTACTTGTTTACCTTCAAAAACCGCTTCCAACTTGAAACAAGATTTGAGAACAAAGTTATATGTATGACTATTTGTAATAGTTTATCTATTACTAATCATTCATAGAGAAACAACAACTCCATAGGGCCTATGATAAGAATCATTCCTCTGATCATAATATTATAAGAAAAAATTTATAAGGGGATTGAATTGATGAGTTTAAGACGAACTATGCATCAACATCAACATAGGATTCTATGACCTTTGATGCGTTTGAAAATCAATGAATCAGTCCGTTGAGAATCAATTGTCCATGTAATTTCTTAACTTTCTTCTTTTCAGGACACATCTGGAGCAACAGAACACTACTCGGGATTTTACTCCTCTTGCCAAATTGTAGTTCTCAAAAATTCTAAACTGATATTCAAGAACTTATTAAAGCAACATTCATTTAATGTAAGTTGTAACTTGTTACAATATTACAGTCGTGTTTATGTATTCCATTTCAAGAGAATAGAATATATGGCTGATAGAAGTGAGGTTTGCACAATTCTCCTAGAATTGACATATATGTTCTATCTTGTATCCTAAACCATAGAAACCTTATCCAAAAAAAAATAGCAAATATAAATATGTTTTCTATGGAAAAAATATTATTTTTAGATATATTCAAATAAGGTGTAAGGTATGCGTAAACACTATCCGGTTAGAAATCAGAATACTATCAACTGTCAAGTTGTGATACAGTACCCACACACACCTAATATCACTATGTAAACTTGTATTTTACTTACCAGAAGATGTTAGTGAGAATGTAGATACTCTTGTATCAAAGTTTAACATACTAGACAAACTGCTATGTTATAGTACAAATGTCAATAATCAACAATGAACACATCCTAATCGTCCCTGGTCCAAGGGTATTTCAAGAAGGTTGAACAAAAAGAAAAACATTTATGATTGGGTATTCACGACTGTATAGCTTCAAACTCGAAGCTGATAGGAAAAGCTGCATAAATATTGAAGCATAACATTCGTCAGAAAGCATTTCAATCTATTGAGATAAATGTTTCAATAAACAGTTTGATTTTCATGTTTAAAGAGGAATAAACTGGAACTTTTCGGCAGAAGTGCACTACTTTTGGAGCAATTCAAACTCATTTTCTTTTCAAAGAATTATATTGAGTACTAGTTGAACTTTGGGACATCTATTTTCTATCTACACTTTTTTCTAGAAATTGGAAGGACTTAAATAGTTTGTTGCCTAGCTACAATTCCTAGGACCTGCAATCATGTCTTAGATTTTTTTTATAGTTTCGTCTAGTTAGGTGTCTTGACCTAGACATATTTCTACATACACGTTTTCGCCATGATTCATTGACAGACAACTAGAATCGAATTGCTCAAATTTTTGAATAAGAAAATATATTTACTTCCTTTATTCTATGTCGATAAGTTGGTTAGTATTTTAAATATACTTTAGTAATGTAAAACATACATGCCTGTTGTTTTTACGAATCCCTATACTTAAATGTAGGGAATTATTTTGGAATTTGTAAACTATTGTGAAAAATTCAAGAGAAGAGCACTTCCTTCTTAGAACATTCTAATTAGCAAAATCACCTACCTAGCAAGAATCTTCTTGATGGGTTTACTCCTCGAGTATTTTGTTATATTCTTTACATAACTTTATACTCAGTATTTAATGCATTTTGAGCATGTCTTATATCCTTTTGTTGTTTAACAACATATATTCCTTACTTATTTAAGTGATTATTTCTTCCCTTATTTTAAGCATAATCCTTGATGAAGTAGATTCAATGTGTCAAGATGCTCAAGTGAGTTGCCTTGTTTAAGTAATAAGTTATATAAGTTTGAACTAACACTGAGATTCTACTCAATCAATGCTTACTATATTGACCAATAAATCAGTGTCATGATAATGTTCCTCATACTAAGCCTGGAGAATATAAAAAAGACTTGTATTAGTTTTATTAACTATATTTCAACTCGTTTTCATATAGAGGAGGTTTTAAGAGATCTTGCATGCTATCTTGGTGTGATATTATTATTGTTGGATTTTAAAAAGGTGTGAATGGAAAATGAAGAGTTGCGACTTTTATGAAATGTTACGACTTTTATGAAAAGTTGTGACTTTTATGAAAAGTTGCGAATTTTATGAAAAGTTCTGACTTTTATGGAAAGTTGTGACTTTTATGAAAGGTGACGACGTTTCTGAAAGATTGTGACTTTTCCAAAGGTTTGTGACCATTCCTGTAAGGCACAATAAGAACCTTTTCGCACTATCCTTTGTTGTCTATAAATTGAGGGATTTCCTCTTATTTTAAATATATTTTATGGACTTCTTCTTCAACTACTAAATCTTTGTTCTAAGTGTACTTTACTGCCTTTGAGTGGTTCGCTGACACCGGAGTTTTTGGTATCTATACTCTGGTGATTGAGATCATTTTACCCTGGGAGGTCATATTCCAAATCAAACCTCGGATACTAGAGGGGAATAATTTCCTTAAGGGGACACTGTGCATTCAGTGGACTTGATATTTTTCCTATTAAAAATTTTCAGATTCTGGTACGTGTTTTACAAATTTTAGATTTGTGAATTAATTTCAGTTCTTCTATTCTTCTGTTCTTCACTGGTTCATTAAACATTGTAACTTCGTGTTTCTGTAAAGTTTGTTGGAATCAGTAAAATTCTTTAGACACATATTAACAACAATTCCTTTTTAAGAAAAATATTTCGTATATATTTTTTAAAAAAAATCTGTTTCCGATTCTAGTTTCGCTACTAGTTTTAATTTTCTAGTTGTGAAAATGTTCTTAAACTTTGTTTTCTTACAAGGATGTTCAAAGTTTTGTTCTAAGTATGTTTGGAATACAAGATGAACAACAATTATGACTTATTAAACATATGTAATGTTATTATGTTTGGTTTGTAGTAAGAATTGATGGGAAATAACGAGAAAGATAGGAATTTGAAAAGTTGAGAACTTGAAGAGTTGAGAACTTGAAAAGACCTCTTGCACTGTAATGAAAAGACATTTGTCCCTCATCTGTGGTGAAAACAGAAATAGGAAAATTTAAATATAGAAACACACTTATTAATTTTGAAAACTATTGAAAAGAAGGACCGCCCTTGTGCCGTAATAGTCGTCGCTCGCTCGTCTCAGCTCCGGCTTTGAAAAATGATTGAGAGATTATTTTTGGGACAAAAATTATTTTAATAATATAATTAATTATTTATTTAATGAAATTAAATGTTTTCAATAAAATAGTTGATAAAAGAAACGTTTTCAGTCATTCAGTTGAAATTTAACCGAAATGTTTCAACTTTTTAGTTGATTAACCCGACCTGACTCGGATCCGTGCGCGACCCTTTCCCATTTTATTTAAATTGTCCGCCGTTATGGAAATGACTATTCTGAAAGGTTTTTACTTTCAAGAAAAGTCAATACCATTTGAAAGGTTGCAAACTTTCATTAGTGGTCGTGTGGATTCTGAAAGGGTTGAAATCTATTGGAACCTGTCCTCTGCCTATAAATACCATTCACTATTCAGAATTTTTCCTTACAAATTAATTCAATATCTTCTTCTTCAGCACAACAAATTAGTTCGTGTATTTTATTGTTGTTGACTAGCTTACTGACATGAGAGTTTTTTGTATCTGTACTTTGGTTATTGAGATCATATTACTCTTGGAGGTAATAATTCAAATCAAACCTCGGATACTAGAGGGAATAATTTTCTGAAGGGGTCACTATGAGTTTAGTGGACTTGACCTTTATCTATTAAAATATTTCCAGATTTTGGTACGTTACAGATTTTAAGTTTTTTAAAATTAATTTTTGTTCATCTGTTATACTGATTCTGTAAACATTTGTTATTTCATGTTTCTGAAAAGTTTTATAAGAATATGTAATTTTGGTTTTCAAACACATCACACCGTATTCACCATTATAGTTCTGAATTTTCTCATACATTATTTTTCCATTCTTGTTGGTTTGGGATAGTTTTGCAGGACTCTACATGCTATGTTTAGCGAAAGTACATCTGTTTCAAACCTTATCTGTGGCAGAGAAAGTAGGGGAGTTACAAGTTTTTAGGGAGGAGAGAATAAGTTCATGGAAATGGAGTACCTTAAGGAAGAAAGGGAATAACTCTTATGAGGTTTGTAATGGCTTGATGGAATTGCATTTTTTCTCAATCTTGAAGCCTGATTCTTCTTTTCTTGTTCAGTTTTTCCATTCGGTCTCTTTGAAAATTACTAGTGATGGGGCTTAATTGGTCATTTTTATATTTAGAGCAGTTTATTTAGTTGTACCAAACTACAAGAAGTCCAAATAACTAGTCATTTTTCTTTGATTTGTGAATTTTTTTAATTCATCTGAAGCATTTAATATATATAAGAAAATCTGTAAATCAAAATAGATTTTCAATGACAGATTAGATTAAGATACTTTTTGGATGCAAACTCTCCTACAAGGGGAACGTAGTGATAGTAACCTGTATTTATAAGGTTAACAATTGAACAAAAACAAAAATAAAATGAAGCAGAAAATACATAAAATACAAGAATTAATCCGAGTCCACAGAAACTATTGTGTTTCCTTAAGAAATTTAATCCCCTCACTGTACCCAAGGTTATGGATTAATTTCTCCCAAGATAAAACGGATTTAACCTGTTAAAGAAATAGCGGTACCTCAAAATTCTTTAACTTCAACAAACTTAAAAACAACAACAAGTCACACAGACTCAGTCGATCGACACTTTGATTTTTTTTAGAGAAAAAATAAATGCAAAGAAAGAAAAATTTTCAGTGTTTTAAAAAAATCGAAAATTGAATTCCTTTTATAGACATTTTAAGCAAGGAACGTGTCTGTGCAATGAAATCTGTTCAGACCCATTTTATCTAGAAAGTTGTGTCTTTTGGAAAAAATAACAACTTTTCAGAAAATTGTGTTTGTTAGGAAAATAACGACTTTTTGAAAAGTAATGACTTTTCGGAAAGTAACGACTTTTAAGAAAGAGTAACAACTTTTCGCAATGTTACCGTTACCCAAAAGTTTATAAGAGAAAATGTTAATAGGATTTATTTAATTTAACAAAAAATGATTAATTAAATTTTGTCCAAAAAATTTATCAATTAATCACATCCAAATCCAAATCCAAATCCGAAGCCGAAGCCGAAGCCGAGGCCGAAGCCGAAGCCGAGGCCGAGCGGGCGACGACGACAACACCACGAGGGTGCATCTTCTTCTTACCTCTTTAAGAAGTAATGGAAGTGTTTCCTTCTATAAGTACAAAAATTTCGCTTTCTTTTGCCGATATGACAGAAATGACTTTTCATTTGCACTTTGCAAATGACTTTTCATTTTCCCTCCAAAGTAGTTCCCTCACTTTTCATATTCTCTCTTTTCTTTTCTCATTCACACTTGCTAAAACCCAAAAATCCCCCACATGAATGGGGAAGGCTATTATTTAAACATATGCATGAAAAAACTTGTGTATCTTGTAGGTAAAGGTTAATCGTATCTGGATAAGTAGGTTTCCCTTTAAACTTTCCATAGTGAACATATATCGGATATACTCGGTCAATCGGTAGATTTGATATCTTTGAACCGTCGAGCTATGGTGTATACCTAGACAACATATGTCACACAATCAACCCTTGAATTGTTCTTATTTCTTATAGTTTTGTTCGTTTCAATCATGAACACATCTTCGATAGTAAGTTCTTAAAGAACTTGCCTTACCGGATTCTCCTTGAAGCGGCCTACACTTCACACTTACATAGGTGATTTCTAAATGTGTTATCCAATATATACCCCATTTGATATTCCCTATATCAAACTTAGAAACTATTCAAAAGTCCTTATGTCTTTATCCTAGTTACTAAAAATTGTCTCATCATGAGAATGGACCATAAAATAATAACAATTTTTATTTTCCTTTGACAATGTTGAACCCTAATCAATGACTTTGTTTTATCTCCTTGAACCTCGATCATGGGATCTCCGGTCTTCTAGGTAGAGGTACTGCCACGATGACTTGTTCTCGGCCATAGTCCAATTCCCGTCTATGATTTCTCAAGTCCCTCTCTATTTAGGCCTTTTGTAAGTGGATCCGACACATTATCTTTTGACTTCACATAGTCAATTGTGATAATTCCACTAGAGAGTAGTTATCTCAAAGAATTATGTCTTTGTCTTATGTGACGAGACTTGCCGTTATACATAATGCTTCCAGCCCTTTCTATTGCAGCTTGACTATCACAATGTATGCATATAGGGGCCATTGGTTTGGGACAAAATGGAATATCTTTTAGAAATTCCAGAGACATTCAGCTTCTTCACCTGCCTTGTCTAAAGCAATGAATTCAGACTCCATTGTAGAGAGAGCTATACATGTTTGTTTGGATGATTTCCAAGATATTGCTCCTCCACCAATAGTAAAAATGTATCCGCTTGTGGATTTTGTTTTAGTTGACCCAGTATTCAATTGGCATCACTATATCCTTCAACAACGGCTGGATATTTTTTGTAATGTAAAGCATAATTTTGAGTGTCATCTAATATCCCAAAACTCTTTTCATTGCCAACCAATGAGTATGATTAGGATTACTTGTGTATCGACTTAGTTTACTGATAGCGCAAGCTATGTCTGGTCGTGTACTATTCATGACATACATTAAGCTTCCCAATACGCTAGCATAGTCCAATTGAGACTGACTTTCACCTTTATTCTTTGCAAGATGAAGGTTTACATTAATTGGAGTCTTTGCCCTTTTAAAATTTAAAAATTTGAATTTTTCAAGTATCTTTTGAATATGATGAGTTTGAGACAATGCTAGACCGTTAGGAGTTTTAAGAACTTTAATTCCTAATATCACATCAGCAACTCCTAAATCTTTTATATCAAACTTACTAGCAAGCATATCCTTTGTAGCTTTTATATTAGTAATGTCTTTACTCATTATAAGCATATCATCTACATATAGGCATAAAATAACTTCTTGATTTGGAGTATCTTTAATGTAAACTCATTTATCACATTCAATGATCTTAAATCCATTTGACAAAATAATTTGATCAAACTTTGCATGCCATTGTTTTGGTGCTTGTTTAATCCATAAAGTGACTTAATAAAATTAGACACTTTCTTTTCTTTACCAGGAACTACAAAAACCTCAGGCTGTTCTATGTAAATTTCCTCTTCAAGTTCTCCACTTAAGAAGGTTGTTTTCACATCCATTTGATGAATTTCAAGACCGTATACTGCAGCTAGTGCAATTAACATCCGAATTGATGTAATCCTAGTCACTGGTGAGTATGTGTCAAAATAATCAAGACCTTCTTTTTGTCTAAAACCTTTGACAACAAGTCTTGCTTTATATTTGTCAATAGTTCCATCGTCTTTCATCTTCCTTTTAAAGATCCTTTTTGACCCCAAGGGTTTGTTCCCTGGAGGAAGATCTACCAACTCCCAAGTATGATTGCTTAAGATTGATTCAATTTCACTATTAACAGCCTCCTTTCAAGAGGTTGAGTCGCTAGACAACATTGCTTCCTTGAATGTTTGAGGCTCACTTTCAAGAAGAAATGTTACAAAATCTGATTCAAATGAAGTAGATGTCTTTTGACGTTTAGTGAGTCTTTGACTTTCTTCATTTTGTTTATTTTTTTTTGGTTCTTCTCTAGGTTGTTTAGATCCCCCACTAGATGACACAAGTCTAGTTTTATACGGATAGATATGTTCAAAAAATTCAGCACTATCTGATTCCAATACCATATTATCATGAATATCCGGATGTTCGGACTTATGAACCAATAATTGATATGCCTTACTGTTTGTGGCTTATCCAATGAATACACAATCCACAGTCTTAGGTCCAATTTTTACCATCTTAGGTATAGGAACTTGGACTTTTACTAGACACCCCCATACTTTGAAATGTTTCAAATTGGGTTTTCTACCTTTTCATTTCTCATATGGAATTACATTTTTCTTTGAGTGAGGAACTCTATTATGTAACTGATTCGCTGCAGGGATAGGTTCCCCCCCCCCCACAAGTTCTGTGGTTAACCTGAACTTATAAGTAATGCATTCATCATTTCTTTTAAAGTTGGGTTTTTCCTTTCTGCAATTCCATTAGACTGAGGAGTGTAGGGAGCATTAGTTTGATGGATTATTCCATTTTCGAAACATATTTCTGCAAATAGAGATTCATATTTTACACCTCTATCACTTCTGATCATTTTGATCTTTTTATCTAATAGATTTTCAACTTTAGTTTTATATTGCCTAAATGCATCTATTGTTTCATCCTTACTATTTAGCAAATAGACATAACAATATCTAGTGCAATCGTAAATAAAAATTATGAAATACTTTTTCGCACCACATGATGGTGTTGACTTCATGTCACAAATATTAGTGTGAACCAATTCTAAAGGATATGAATTCCTTTAAAAAGATTTATAAGAATGCTAAGCATACTTAGATTCAACACAAATTTGACATTTTTATTTATTGCACTCAAAGTTTGGAAAAATATTTAAGTTAATCAGTTTTTGCAAGGTTTTGTTATTAACGTTTCCCAAACGTTCATGCCATAAACATTTAGACTCAAGCCAGTAAGAAGAAGCAAAATCTTTTTTCATATCAACTACAATTACATTAAGTTTGAAAAGGTCATCACTAAGGTAGCCTTTGCCTACATACATATTATTTTTGCTTACTACTACTTTATCATAAACAAATGCACATTTAAATCCATTCCTGGTCAGAACTAGAATTGAAACTAAATTCTTTCTCAATTCTGGAACATATGAGACCTTATTCAAAGTCATCACCTTGACTGATGTCATCTTTAATAGGACTTTGCCATTTCCTTCTACCTTTGCAACAGCGGAGTTTGCCATAATCAATTTTTCATCTGTAAGTGCTGAAGTATATGATGAAAATAATTCTTTGTTGGCATAAACATGACATGAGGCACCAGAATCTATCCACCATTCTCTTGGATTTCAAACCAAGTTACATTCTTAAAGCATTCCACAGAGATCGTCAATTTCTCCTTTAGATTCAGCCAAGTTTGCTTGATCCTTCTTTTTCTTGTCCTTCTTAGGACCCCAACATTCATTAGCTCTATGACCATGTTTACCACAATTAAAGTAGTTTCCATTGAATTTCTTCTTAGGAGGATTGCTTTTTGGACCAGATGTTTTCTTTCTTTTCTTTAATTTTGTGGGATCTTCTTCAACAAAATTTACTCCAGATATTGCTGAATTACCACATGATCTCTTTTCTGCAACCTTATTTTCCTCTTCGATTACCAACCTTACGATGAGATCTTCAACAGTAATCTCCTTGCGTTTGTGTTTCAAGTAGTTTTTAAAGTCCTTCCACTATTGAGGCAACTTTTCAATAATTGCAGCCACTTGAAAAACATCATTCACAATCAATCCTACATATAATGTTATGTGAGTATTAAGGGAAAACTTATTATTTCTAACATAGGCATTTAATAAATTTATACCTTCAGCAAGGAGATCATGGATTATGACCTGCAATTCTTGATATTGGGTGACGACAGTCTTACTATCCATCATCTTATAGTCCAGAAATTTTGCCACAATGAATTTCTTCATTCTGGCATCTTCTGTTTTGTACTTCTTTTCTAAAGCATCCCAGAGCTCTTTTGAGGTTTTGACGTTGTTGTACACACTGTATAGATCATCTTGCAGACCACTCAAAATATAATTTTTACACAAAAAATCAGAGTGTGTCCATGCTTCTGTTACCAAGAATCGTTCATCAGCCGGAGTTTCATCTGACATAACAAGAACATTCTCATTAATGAACTTCTGCAGACTCAACTTAGTGAGATAGAAGAACATCTTTTGCTGCCATCTCTTAAAGTCGACTATAGAAAACTTTGCAGGTTTCTAAGCCGGCGCTAAGGCAACATTTGAATGATTATGTGCAACCATTGTTGTTGCAGCACTTATTGTTCCAGCATTTGTTTGACTTGAATTTGTCTTTTTTTTTCTGTCAAAAATGACAGATAAATTAAGTATTTGAAATACTAACAGTAAAGAACAAATCTTTACACAAATTGTTTCTGATTTAACGATAAAGTTTTTATGTTTTTTTAACCGTTAATCGAATGAATTTTAAGAATTCAAGTAGAGTAGAAAATCATAAAGGTTTTAATCTCCAAAAACTTCAAATAGAGAAACTATTTAAATTTCTTAAGATTGTTATTCTTATAGTAACCTGTATTTATAAGGTTAACCAATCAACGGAAACAGAAATAAGATGAAGCAGAAAATTCATAAAATACAAGAATTAATCAGAGTCCACAGAAATTACTGTGTGTCCTTAAGAAATTTAGTCCCCTCACTGTACCCAAGGTTATGAATTAATTTCTCCCAAGATAAAACGTATTAAACCTGTCAAAGAAATAGAGGTAGCTCAAACCTCTTTAACTTCAACGACCTTAAAAATAACAAAAAGTCACACAGACTAAGTCGATCGACACTTTGATTTTATTTGAGAGAAAAAATAAATGCAGAGAAAGAAAATTTTTCAGTGTTTTAAAAAAAATTAAAAATTTACTTTCTTTTATAGCCAATTTTAGCAAGGAACGTGTCTGTTCAATAAAATCTGTTCAGACCCATTTTATCCAGAAAGTTTTGTCTTTTGGAAAAAATAACTATTTTTAAGAAAATTGTGTCTGTTAGGAAAATAATGATTTTTCGGAAAGTAACGACTTTTCAGAAAGTGTAATAATTTTTCGGAATGTTACCGTTACCCGCAAATTTATGAGAGATAATTTTAACAAGATTTATTTGATCAATCAATCACATCATTTGCCAAATCGAAATCCAAAGCTGAAGGCGAAGCCGAGGCCTAGCGGCGACGACGACGGCGCGAAGGGGCATCTTCTTCTTAGCTCTTCAAATAATGAAAGTGTTTCCTTCTATAAGGACAACAATTTCCCTTTCTTTTGCCGATATGGGAGAAATGACTTTTCCTTTGCACTTTGCAAATGACTTTTCATTTTCCGTCCAAAGTAGTTCCCTGACTTTTCATATTATCTCTTTTCTTTTTCTCATTCACACTTGCTAAACCCCAACAAAGGCTGCAACTCATAGACATGATTGAAAGCTTCAAATGAAGAGAATGATAGAGAATAAGTTGCCTGAGACATTTGAGTTTTATGAATCTACAATATGCAGACATTAAAACCTGTTGTTATAGGTCATTTTGGCATCTGTTTACAATTTTACGATCAAGACTCTATAGTACCATTGTACATTTTTCGCCTATAATTATATAATTTATGTAAAGGGCTGATATGGAATGAGATCTAAAGCTCCATATTTCTGAAATATATAAATGTTTGTGCTGCTTCAGTCGGAAATGTCGAAAAATAGATTATTTAACTTTAAACTACGTGAGAACTTGAAGAATTTGGGTGAAAATAAAAAATTAATGTGTTTCATTTATCCTTCCTATCAAACATTGTTAAAGCAAAATGCTAAGGATATTGATTTAGTTCTCCTTTTGAGTAAACTATTATATTTTTTAAATTTTTGTGCTGAAAATGCTGCGGAGTTTCAAATAAAAAGTAATGAGTATTTTTGTATTTTAGAAGCACAAAGTGATAATTTATTTAACTATGAAAATAAGTGTTAAAAGTCTAAGATTGACGTTTGTCTCCCATGTAATTATTGATTGAAAGATCATATAACACCGAGCCTTTTAGTCAAGTGGATTGTCTTGGTCTAAAATTATATGTCGTATGCTTGTAAACAGTAGCTAACTCAACTTGGATTCTGAAGGTTAAAGTTACCATTTTTAAAGTGAAATGACTTCCTAATATAAGAGTACTCCTGCAGTTGTATTTGCACAGTTGACAATCCACATATGTTGAAAAGAAGTACATTTTTGTTTTTGTCTTTATTGTGAGAAAGTTCAGTGGTAGTTGTGGAATATTGAAAGTGCTTGTCCAATAGAAATATTAAAGCAGAATCGATATAACTACTATTTTTGTTCATACATATATATCTTCCTTAGTTCTTGTATAAGCTTATACAAATACTGAAATGACAAAAACGTAAAAGTTGTTCAAATTTTAATAGTAATCCTAAAGTTCCTTCACTTTTAATCAAGTAATAGGGAAATATGTAAGTTTTTGACCCCGTCACCCATGTGGATTGACCCCACCTGAACCAACCAAAGAATATTTTTTTGATCTATTTATTTTTTTGATGTTTTTTTAATATAAATAAAATTTTGAAAAAGAGAGTTTGAGTTGGATAAACGCTTAAAAAAGTCATTGCTCCTAAAAACGAAATTAAAAAAAAATAAAAAATAATAATAATATAGAGTTTAAGAGACAATCGTACTCTTTTTTATTGAAGATTAAACAAAAGGAAACAAAAGTGGTCCCACATTCTTTTTTGAACGTGTAAAGTATAATTTTTTCTTTTTTCTTTTCTTTTTGTCTTTTTTCTACAAACATCAAGAAAAATTAAAGGATGGTTCACTATTCAAAGAAATAAAATAAATAAATAAATAAAAGGAAAAAGTGAATTTTTTTGTCCTTTTCTATTAAGAATTAAAAACAAAAAGAAAATAAGATAGTCAAATTTTGTTATTGCAGAGAAAATGGTTTTGTAGTATTTTTTTTAACAAAGTATTCATTATAGTATTCAATTTAATAAAGATTTTCTGAAGTGGTCGAATAAGATTTGTGGTTCATTTTTTTCAAGGCCATGGGTTATCTTCTTTATTAATAAAGAATAGTCATCAGTTGACTAGATTATAATTTCAAATTAGTTTGATTCTTACGTTCCTTGAAAATTTTCTTGTCTTTTACAAAAATTTGCGACATATCTTGTTGGATTAAATGGTATTAACCATATTTTAATTTTGTTCCCGTTTCAGATATGGCTGAACGGGAGCATGATCAAACTACTCCAAGTGGGAGTTCTCCAAGTCGAGCAAAGGCACAAAGTAGAAGAGTAAGCGGCGGTTAGACATGCTTTCGAGGGCGTAAAATCATACATAATTACTGTCCCAAGGGAGACACAAAGTCTATCAAGGAACTTAAGAGCCATTCGAAGGGAAAAAGAGATAAAATCTAAAGAATTTGAGTCATTGAAGATGTCCTCTAATATGTCAACACGTGATTTTATTAACAATTTTGAAATTAAATGGTCTGAACTCGCTGATTATAATAAAGTTTCGGATTGGAGAGTCTTAGCTTATTTAACAGACGCTCTTTGTGAACCTTGTGGTAGTAGATTTACTGATAATTATCATACCATATGGCCCAGTCAACCTTTTACGGTTTATATTAGCTGTCTTGAAGACTTGTGGCAGGATTTCAGCCTTTGAATTACTTGTAATCTTTAGTTTTTTTCAAGATATGAATTATGTAGCTTGTACTAATCTCAAATTATATTATTAAACTTAAAAATCCTGGTTATCAAAGTCTATAATATATTATGTATACACATTAAGAAATTAGATTTGAATTTTGATTAAATATTTAATTTGTAGATGATGATTGGATGCATATGTATCTTGTCATTTTTACATTAAATATGAAATCTTTATGAGAAATAATTTACTAGAATGTGCGCATACATAATTGATTAAAATTATTGTCTTATTATATGTCAATAACAGACATGACATCAAAAAGTATCATTGCGGACTTAAACAAAAGTGAAAAACTTAACGGTGATCATTACGACATCTGCAGTCGTGAAATATGGTATGTATTAGCAGAGCAAAATGTTTTGGAAAGTATAAACCATGTTTTGAATAAAACAGAAGAGGGCAATACTTCTCAACACAGAAGGGATCTTAAAGCATACAAAGCTTTGAAGAAGGCTAACTCCACTACACGTGTAATAATTGTTAGTTCTTTAATTGATGACCTCATACACGAATGTGAGGAATTCCGTACAGCTCATGCTATGTGGGAACATCTGCGAGGAACGTATGGCGGTGTGTTTGTTACCCGCCTCCGACAATAGACTATCAAATTTGACACTTACAGAAAGCGTCATGATCAAAATATAAAACAAAACCTTAGTGTGATGTCAAACATGATTTCTCAACTCCTGAGTGTTGGCCATATTCTTTCAGAAGAGCAATAAGTTCTAGAAGTAATTCGGTCTCTAGCCAATAATTTGGAACATTTAAAGGTTAACTTGACCTTTAATGATAGCATCAAAACTTTGTCCGATGTTGAATGTCATGTTGAACATGAAGATGAGCGCCTTGGTGCTGCTAAGGATGCCTCTAGTGCCTTTGTCGCAGAGTTAAGTGGTACAAAATCTTCAAGTTTTAAGCGCAATAAAAACCGGAAAAGATAAAGAGACTAGAGAAGGACCTTTTAAGAAAAGGAAGAAACCAAATTCCAAGAAAGGAAAACAATTTTTTAAGAAGAGAGAAAAGAACAAAATGAAGTGCTACAATTGCCAAATGTTGGGGCATTTCGCTCGTGAATGCATTGAGCCTAAAAATGTAACATTTCTAAATAACGTATCTCTAAGTGCTACATATGTTTCTAGCACTTCTTTACTAACTGAATCTTATCCTATGTGGATTGTAGACCCAGGACCCATCAACCACGTAAGTCAAAATGGAGAGGTATTTGTGGAGTTTCCTCGATTTTCATCTAAATCTAGGTGGATCTATGTAGGAAATAATGGTAGGCTTGAAGTCAAAGGTATAGGCACTTGCAAAGTAGACTTGCGTGGTGGCCGTTCCTTGATGTTGCCTGACGTCCGATATACTCCAGAGATTCAACGAAACTTAGTGTCTGTGTCTGTTCTTTTAGACGTGTGTTTTGATTTGTTTTAGTGGTTATGGTGTTAGAATAACTCTATATAATGTTTTATATGGTTTTGGACTTTGTTATGATTGTTCTATTGTATTAGATTGTAATCCTTCAACTTATGACTATTATGTTAACTGTTGTGTAATGATATGTTATTGAAGTAACAATGATGTTGATGTTATTGCATGACATGCTAGATTCGGTCACATAGGGCAAGATTGAATGAATAGGTTTGCAAAAGAAGGACATTTAAGTTCTTTCACCAAAATTGAAATGCCAACTTGTGAAAATTGTCCTGATCGGAAGATTACACATAAATCATTTGGAAAGTCTAAGAGAGCCGAGTTCCCATTAAAATTAATTCATTATGATATTTTAGTCCAATTAAATATAAGGGCAAGATTTGTTGCTACATATTTCATTACATTTCTTGATGATTTCACGCGTTATAGTTATGTCTATTTGATTTGTTATACATCTGAATCACTTGAGTGCTTTAAGAACCGATAGAGGATATGGTTGTTTGTCAAAATAATTTGAATAATTATGTACTAAAAAAGGTATTATCAGACAGTTAAATATTCCTTATACACCTCAACAAAATGGTGTAGCTAAATGAAGGAGTAGAACATTATTAGTCATGACAAGATCAATGATATCTCAGATAAATTTGTAGATCTCTTTCTAGGGAGATGCTTTATTGACTGCGGCTTACATATTGGACAGAGTGCCTTCTATGTTAGTGACTTCCACTCCTTATGAACTTTTGACTAGTCATAAAACAAACCCGAAAGATACCGGACCGTGGGGTTGTGCGGCATATATTAAAGATTATTTCAGTGAGTTTGGTAAACTATGTCTAAAAGGAAAGAAATGTATCTTTATAAGATACTCTTAACGCTCTAAAGGATATGTGTTCATCTATGAACAGAAGGATGGAAGTATCACTGAAATTGTATCACGAGATGTCAAATTTTCGGAAAATGATTTTCCCAAAAGGTGAAAATAGGTGAAGTTGAGACTCTACATGAAAAAATAAATTTAGAAGATGAGGTGATGTTGTCAGACTTAATCTATAATCCAATGGATCAAGAAATGATTCCTAGTCCGAGTGGTAGTTATGAATCTCGAAATCCTATAGAGGAATCAAAACTTCAAATACGTAAGAGTACAAGAAAAGGTGTACCTAAACGATCTTATGTGATTAAGGATTATGTTTTCCTTGTATCGCCCACAAAATTGAATGAACATAATTCTTTAACTGAGGCTTTATGAAGACCTAAAAGGGAAGGATGATTAAAAGCAATGAAAGAAGGATGATTAAAAGCAATGAAAGAAGAATTAGAGTCCATGAAAACCAACAAAGTTTGGGATTCAGTTGACCTTCCTAAGGAACATAAACTATTAGGAATAAATGGATTCTTAAAGTTAAACGTAAATTAGATGGGTCAATAGAAAGACATAAAGCACAATTGGTTGCAAAAGGTTTTACTCAAGAAGTTGGAATGTACTATGACAAAACTTTTTAAACAGTGGTGAAGTATACATCCATACGATTACTTTTAGCTATTGTTGCATGTTTAGATATAGAATTACACAAGATGGATGTGAACACCGCTTTTTTAATGGAGAATTAAACGAAGAAATCTACATGGAAAAACCAGTTGGTTTCATTTTTAAAGGTCAAGAAAAGAAAGTTTGTAAATTGAAAAGATCAATTTACGGCTTAAACCAATCTTCAAGGTAGTGGTATCTGAGATTTCATAAGGAGGTGATGTTATTTGATTTCACCATGATTGATGAAGACCATTGCATCTATGTAAAAAAATTCAATGGAAAATTGGTAATTCTTTCACATTATGTACATGATATTTTATTATTTGGAAATAATTTGGAGTATGTAAAAACTGTCAAGTCAAGGATTTCAAATTCATTTGATATGAAAGATATGGGTGAAGCAGAATATATATTGAGCATTAAGATGCAAAGAGATTGTTACAAAAAATTTGTATGTTTATCTCAAGAAATTTATACAAAGAAAATATTGGAACATTTTCAAATGAATAGTTGCAAATCCATGGATACTCCTGTAGCAGGGGCTGAAACTTTAAGACTTTAAATCTGTCCAAAGACTTAAAAATAAAAGTAAGATATGTCTCGAGTTCCTTATTCTAGTGTTGTCGGGAGTTTGATGAATGTTATGATGTGTACATGCATAGACTTTTGTTATGTCGTAAGTCTAGCAAACAAGTATCAATCCAATCCTAGAAGAGATCATTGGAAAGCAGTAAAAAGAATATTCAGATACCTGAAAGGAACTGTAGATCATAAACTGTGTTATAATTGATCTGAATTACTCATAAGAGGTTATATCGATGCTAATTAGGCTAGTGACCGGGATGATAGAAAATCAACATCTGGTTATGCTTTCTTACTAAATGGTGGTGGAATTTCATGGAAAAGAGTCTAGGTTCTATCGTTACAGGAATAGGAAACCTCTGATGTTTTGTGAGCCCATAATGTTGTTCCACACTTATGATTTCTATTATCATACCTGGAGGTAATTTGCAGTTGAATCCATGAAACATATTGGCTAAAGTTGCTTCGATATCCTTATGTCCCAGATTATATCTAGGGCACCTCTTTCTCCCGGAGCCAAATGGAAAGAAAGAAAAGTTATATCCATCCATGTCAATGATCTTTTGTAGGAGCCTCTCTTGGAGAAACTCTTTTACTATATCCCACTACTTGGATCCATTACGATGGTCCAAATATTCACCAGAACGGTCGTTTCTTTCTCTACGTAATAACAACCCAAAGTATAATCTTCAATAACACAATGAGGTTCCAAGAGGATGTAACCATAGTGTTTACTCGATAATTGCTTTAATATACGATGGCAATGGACAGTCTCTCGCATCTACCCATCTCTTCTTTTCTACAACTCGATGTTGCTAATCTTCAACCCTAACTGTTGATTCACCAAAGTACTTGTTGCTGAAAACCATCCTTGCCATGTTGCAGATGCTGAATTGTAAAAAATGGCTTCCTAGCAAGAGAATTTAGTTGGGAAATAGAGGTCTGCCTTTCTTCGACAACATTGTACTCGAACGACTCTAGCCATTTCGGAGTAAATATTTTTTTTAAATAAATTTATCGTGATTTGCGCCAATAGAGACCATACATTGTCCATGTCATGACACAATGGTTATAGCTTGTTTACTTTCCACCAACTAACAGAGGATGAGAGGCAAAATTTGTATCTTGTACTTTTAGAAACTGTTTGTCCATTTCAGAAGTTGATGCTACTAGAACTGACTTGGAGCCAAATTTTAGATGCATTAACTCTCTATAATTTTTTAAAATCAAGTCAAAAGATTGATGTGGGATAGGACCAAGTGTGTTGAAATGGTGTACCAAGTCAAAAAATTGATGTTGCATCAATTGACTAAAGTTGTGTACGAGTTGTAAGGGGGAAAAATCTTACAAATGTTCATTTAAGTTAAACACGAGACAATTACCTATTTGATATCTGGTTGTGCATATATATGTCATATTAGGTGCTGCCAGCTTCCACATTTCTAATACTATTAAAATTTATGTGCTTAAGCCTTCTTTTATTGGCATCTTTCATCTTTTTGATTAGTTTGACCTGAGATTTGTTGTTGATAGTTTTCCCTTGGTTTGTGCCTCCAATGTCTTGTATGGTTTTTTTTTACCTATTCTCTCTAATGAAAATTCTTTTTCTGATTCTTTTTTACAACTATTATGAGAACCAATAAGATTACCTTGTTGGTCATTCTATTTACTATGTGCTAGACCAAAAACCATTCCCTGATGGAGGAGATGATTGTGCTGATTGTCTTGTTTTTTTCTTTCCTTATTTGTCCACACATGCAAGTACATTAGGCATAGAGGGAGGATTTTGGGATTATGGAGTTGGTAACATTGATTCATTTGAAAATGTAGGAACTAGATCAGGACAATTTATTAATGTAGGGATGAAGTTCTTTCTTGACTCTGACAACTCCCACGTCATATAGGCAGCTGCGCAATACTAACACAGTAAGGATAAAGGAAGAAAAATTACATTAGGACATTGGAATTCATAGGCAAAGATGTAAGAGATGCTAATTTATCAAGGAGACACTAGAGATGTTTCCGATATTAAAATTATAGGCACGACACAAAATGGAAAAGGAACTATGTTATATATACCCTCACCATGTCCAAAATTATTAGATTAGCACTTCTAGAACATATGAATTTCCCTCAATTTTATAAATACCAAAAAGTTAAAATGACACAATCAACAAATCACCACATGTATAAAGATGGAATAACTGATACAAATAGTTTAGAGTACTAAACTACCGATAGAGCATAAAAAGAAGTACAAAGTGTAAAACATGTAGAGAAATCCAATTCCTTTCTTATATAGGACCATTGTCAAGTATAGGATATTGGAGATTTCATTTACTTCCGGTTCACGAGATAGATCTGTAGACTTTTTCAAGGATTTCACTTGTTTTCCGGTGTTTTTCAAGCTGTTGCCTTGTCTTCATGATGATTTTTGCTTATACCTAAAATGTTTGGCCGATCTGGTTCAACAAGATAAATATCAGAGTTATGAATATTGATATTTTTATTTGTATGATTGAATTTTCTTGAATTGGCATGATCCATTTGTTTTTGAGGTGTCTTAGGTTTCTTCTCATTGTTTGTATTTTTTTTGAGTTTGCCATTGTTCTTCCTGCTAATTTGGCTCTTCTTCTTTGTAATAATGTTGTCTTGAGTCTATCTGTGATGTTGTACTATTTTTCTTATAACTTGAATGCATGACGTTGAGTTTTTTTTAATCACCCTTATTTTTGTTCCATTTTTCTACCTTGAATCCATGTTCGAATCCTCATCACGCCCCAATTTAGCCGCAAAAGATTGTATCTCACTGATATTACCTTATTTTTGGAATTATTTTGTTGATTATGGGTTTGCACCTCCTGCACATTGCTACCGTGATTCACATCTGTCCCATTCTCTAACATATTGAGCTTGTTTCAATTGATTTCTAGATTCTCTTTTTCCCTGAAAATTAGTCGAAGCAAATAACATGATTCCTCTATATCTGCTTAATACAAGAATAAGATGTAGTTTACTCTAATGTTTCCAGGTTTGTTTTTTGGTGTCTAAATCGAGCCAGTTTGAATATTGATTTACTATTAATATGCAGAAACAAAAATGTGACACTAAACTCTCTAAATGATGTTAATGATTCTGTCGTTGTCAAGTTATCACTGGAATGAATTGCAGATATTCTTGTTCAATTTGTATCTACTTGGATTAGATTTGAGATCGTGTTTTGGAGTTCTTATATTGCTTGATGTGTGGTAATATATTTTTAAGATTAGTTCAAGTGTATTTGAAGCTCATGCAGTACCAATGAAGATGTGGGTAATGACTTATTGGAATATGTATCGAAGTCTATGAACTTGTTGCATATGACCAAAAGAGGTGATTATTTCTAGAGATTACACATGCTTATGGATTTTGTGCTCCTACTTTTCCCCTTTCTCTATTTATTATTTCTTTCTATTTATTATTTCTTAAAGTGGTCCATTGAGTTAAATTTCATTGTTGGAGATTTTGATTCACACAACTTCTATACCTTGTGACTACTGTTTCATATTTCAGTAATATATGAAGTAATTATCTCTTAATTTTTACTATCCCTTCTCCATTCCTCCTTTCTTTTTATAAAAGAACATATATTTGCTGCTGATGAATAATTCATGGATTGGGGGAGCTGGTATTTAGGGTCATTTCTTTAAGGAAAGAAAATAATGTAACGACATATGTAATGGTAAGGTATTATATTGTTTATTGTGTGGTATATAATCTGTGTGTTGGAGTTTTTAGTGTATTGTAAGATGAGTTCTTATAATAAACAACATAAACAATGTAAATGGATATTATTGATATCACAATGTTAGTTATGTTATAAGATGTTCATATCTTTGTCCTGGCACCATATGTTTGGTTTGTTGATGAAAATCATATACCTTCCTTATTTTTATTTTCCTTTTAAAAAAATTGGCACACTTCTGTATTCAGTGAAATTTTATGTTTTTTATTTGATAAATCATCCAAAAACCAATTTAATATTTTTTTAAGGCTAACATAATCAAGAAGACTGGAACTAATGTAGTTGGCACAAATAAGAAGAAGTGGGTAAGTTTTGAATATATTACAAGATCTTTCTTTCCTTACAAAAGGTGGAAAATTTCATGTATGTAATTACTACTTTTGCATCAATTTCTTAATATTTTATTTTAAGAAAAATTCAATTAGTCGTTTTTGATATCCCAAATTGTTCTAGTTAAGGTTTTCTAATTTCTATTATTATATAGTAATAAATTTCTTGTGTGCATTTCTTTTGCAAAATTTCTTAGGAAATTAAGGTCAAGTAACTACTTCAACATGCTCAACTTTTGTATTGATGATTTCAATAAGATTTACTGAAAATTTATTGGATATTTTAGTTCCATTTGAATTATTGGAGTTAATTAGTTGGTCTTATGTTGAGATTATTACATTAGATCTCAATTTTACTTTGGATAGAAAAGAAAATTTGTTTTGACATTGTTTACTTTTATAGAAAACTTATTATATTTCTATTTTGTTTTTTGATTATAATATTAAAAAATATTTGCTTTATATAATATTTCTTGCTTATCGTTAAGAATATAGTTTTGAATGCACGGCTTGGTTGAATGTATTTATTTCTTGAGAAAAACTATATATAGATTTTTCTGGGATGTTTAAGATACATGGTAGCTACATTAGAATATTAATATGACATTTAGCAAAATATTAAATAATGTCACCTATTTTTAGGAAATTCAATAATAAGACTTGTTGACATTAACTAAAGTGCTAGAAATTTGAATGTGACATTTTATAACTGTCACAAATAATGTCTCTTGAAATTTGTTTTACCAACATATAATGTAAATGTCATTAAGTGTACGTGACATTTCATAATTTTCATATATCTCATATGGACATTTACTTAAATGTCAATAATAAATGTCATATATTTCATATAGAAAAATTCCGTAAATGTCACAAATAAATGCCATATATCTCAATTCAACATTTATCGAATTATCGAAAATAAATGTCAGATATATTTCATATCGACATTTGTGTAATTGTCGAAAATAAATGTCATATATCGAATACTAACATTTATCTAAATGTCAAAAATAAATTTCATATATCTCATAGACATTCTTCTAAATATCAAAAATAAATGTGTTATATTTCTTATCGACATTCACATAAATATCAAAAAATAAATATTGTAATAATGTTACCGACATTGACATATATGTTGCAAAGTAACTGACGCAAATTCTTTTCAATATTTACGTAAATGTTAGAAAACAGATGTCACAAATTCATCCCAACAATTACCTAAAATGTCGAGAAAATTCTCGACTCTAAAATTTACGACATTTGATCCAATTGTAAAATAAATGCCGATAAACATATTTGTGACATTTAAACATCATAATACGACATTTTAGAAAATGTCGTTGTATCTCCAATTTCTTGTAGTGTAGCGTCCCATTCCACCACCTATACCTTATAGAACCTATCTAATAACTAGAGTGTGTACATCCCATATAATGATATAAGACATTAACTGACATAGACTATACTAGCAAGGTATTAAATCCGAAGTCTACCCTACTCCGAGGAGGGTTTTGTACTTGCCAAGGGTAGAAGTAGGACACATCCCATGTTGGCAAAAGGTAAATGAATATCTAGTATTTCTTAATACTCTAGCCTCATTTTATGTAGAGCCAGTACCACAAGAATATTCATTTAGAGTTTTTCCTTATTTCTTATAGAGAAATCATTCCCTAGGTGTATTCGAGAAGGTACCATCGCTATGCCTTAGAAACTCTTAATACTTTTTCTTCCCAAGGATGTAAACCAAGGACTATAAGGATAAATCTTATGACTTCCTTAGAGATGGTTTCATTTTGTTCCACCCAACCTATCCATTAGTCCATTGTTCCACTCAAGAAGGATACCATTATGGTCTTTCACTTCAAGGATTCTATTAACATTCATATCTATATTAAAGGTTCTATGTTCTTGACCTTCTTTTCTTATTCAAGGTTCTATGTTATTCACCTTATTTTTATATTCAAGGTCCTTTATTAGTTATCCTTAAAAGGGCACCATCTTAGTTCTACCGATCCTATACTTGCATTCATCATTCGTTCATACACAAACATGAAAAAGATGCATAAGCCTACTAAGTCAAGAGTTACAATTCATATAACTTTCATGCATCAAGAAGAGAGAACTAGGTCTACCAATCATATCCTTTATTCAATATTATTCAAGTACCAAGTAGGGACAATTTAGTCTACCAAGAGAAGAGACTTCATCATTCTCTATGGACATTACATAGTCCTTCATAATCACATAACATCAATAGAGAAGTATCATATTCAATCATATCACTATAGCACTCATACAAGATCATATAGACATCAAATGAGCACCTTCACTTTATACCTTAACATATGGAAGATCCTACATATATCAAATCATTCTTAACTTTCTACATTCATCTAAGACATAATTCTTGCATATAGTCACATTACTTCATATAATCAACTTCACATTAGCCCTAGCATGATATACTACAATTCACATAATAGTGCCTACAAGGTCATGATCATCATCACATAAAACAAATAAACACCTCCACCATAAGTGGACCATACCAATCAATAACAATTCTATATCAATCTACATTAACTAAGGGAATTGGGCCAACTTACCTTCTTCCAATAGAAAAGATCACCATTCCTTAACATCTCCATCAATTCACAATATAATAGCGTAATAAAATGTAGAAATCAATATTACAACATAATCTAATTTCAATTTTATCATCATTATATCATAAGCAATTAACTCATTCATAAGCAAATCTAGAGATTTTAAAAAATCAAGTGTTCACAGAGATTTACATTTGAAAACATCAATTTAAATAATATATAATTGTTTGATAAATTTTCATTCATGAACCCATGACTAAGACTAAAAATTGAACTTTTTCATACACTTAAGTATCTTTGAAAATCACTTTTAAGTTTTCTCTAAGGTGATAGAATGACATAGATAAAGAACTCCTATACCTTAGTAGAAGAAATCCACTGAGAATTGAAGAATAACTCCTTTTGAATCCACCGTCCTAGGTCCATCATGACCTTGAGCTTCCGTGGGGTTTTTTGGAGGGAACTTGGGACGAAAAAGTTTTGATTTAGGTGTTAGGTGCTAAAAGAGAGTTTAATCACTTTAATACTCCTAAAAACCCAACTAATCCTATAATGACCGTGCTCACACTTTAAATGTATTGGTGTTAATTTATCAAAACACCCCATGTTTGGCCGAACTGCAGCAGGAAAACAGACCCCCAAATGACGCCCACGACGACCGACCATTGTTTGGACGATGACACTTTGATGGGGTCTCTTGCTTATGGTCAGACACTCACTAATGTGAAAACATGTAGATTCAATTGAAATACCATGTTTACAATCCACCATCTGAACGATTGACCATCGTTTGGGTCATCATTTGACATTGCCAAGGAGGCTGCCTGGCAGCTTCTAGGCTAGGAAATAGGGTCATCCTCTAGGTTCCCTCATGGGTAATAGGTGGATGCATACCGGGACTTGACACCCCTAATCTTCTATTCTATGATTAGGGTACTCTTCTATCAATTTAAATATCAAACAACTAATGCAACATGCGAAGGAACAATAGAACACATGCAAGCACATAGATGACTAGTCGTCGAACATCATGGTAATCCCTTGACGTTTGACTTCAAACTAAACGGGAATTACCTAGCAACTAATTTGTACATTAATGTAACTAGTTAACAGCTCTGAAAGGAAGAGTGAATTTCTAGTTCAACCTAGTTCATTTTTAGGGTTGTAACATTCTCCCTACTTGGGGACATTCGTCCTCGAATGACATTTCGAACTGTAAGGCATAACAACCAAAGAAAACAACTCAGATGCAAGCATATAATATCATTAACCATACACACAGTTAGGAGGAACATCACTCTACAAAAAAAGCATCAAACAACTTCATGCGATTCAAGAAAAAAGAACTACATCTACCAACTCCTTATGCATCATCCTTTTCCATTTCCCATGCTCCTGGAGGAACTTCCTTCTCCATGTTACTTCATGCTAATTTAAATATTATTAATAACATCTTGCATTTTCTCATTAAAGCACTATCATTCAATAATTTTTAATAAAGCATATTTAAGCATTTTTTTCATAAACGCTCAACATGCAACATTCTTAACAACATATTTGGCATGCTCAACAAATCAATCTCATATAAAATTTATTTATGCTCACTGTTTTACCTCATGAAGGAAATAGGAATATACACTAAATGCACATGAACATGAAGGAATAAAATTCATGGAAACTAATTTTTTTTTAATTTAACAAGAATACAACTAAAACAAGTATATCATAAGGAAAATAATAAAAAATCATTTTTCACAAAAGACTCCAACATAATCAAAGATACTAGGAACTCTTTATTTTAGTCTAGAATAGGCACATAGGGATAAGACAAAAATATCTAACTCCCAACACCCTTTACTATTCACCACCTTCCCCCAATTAGTAGAAATCCATAAGGTAAACTTGATCAAATAATAAGGATATAAAACAGGAAACCATCATCTATACGGAATCCATCCTTACCCAACTCTTCAATTAAGTTAACTTCTTGAAAAAACAACCTCAAGCCTATCTCATAAAACTTCTAAGACTCTCAAAAGTCTCATCATCAATCCATAAAATGCCTTATTAGGAGGAACTCTTAAATTATTTTGCTCTCCATAAACCTCTACAACCAGGCTCCTCAGATACAACACTCCAAAGACCAACATAGAAGGAACAAAGGAAAGATATCATATAACAGTTCTCTTAAGATTAATTAAATAAATGAAGAAGTGAAATTTTCTTAATACCCAATAGCCTCGTATTCTTAATTTGGTGCACTTCACATTATGAAAAAGACTTCACTAGATGTGGTTTTTGACACAATCTAAGACACTCCAAACATAATGCTCTAATACCATGTTTGTAACGATCCAGGAGCACGCCCTAGAACTTACCGACGTACAAGACTCTGAGAAGTCTCATAAAAGCCTCTCATATCATTCATTGCACAATTAACTGAAAAATAAGCCAGAATTTAGAACCTTTCTTGCACATAAAGAACACTTTCATTAACTAGTAAGCGCAAGAATCTCTTAAAATATATTCTACCTTTACAATGTCTCATTGAACCATCTATACTTTAAAGTACAATACATGGGGCTAATCCCATACAAGATATGAAATAATGATTTAAAGACATAAAAGGAACATGTCTATGTTGTCCTCGAAACAACGAGGACTCACAAAACCTTCATGTTCAACCCTTAGAAACCAATCCATTATTCATGTCATATCAAGACTCCCAAACTCTATACTTTAGTGTAAAACGTAAAAGAAGGAGTTAACACATTGAATGTATTAAGTAAGGGAGTCATGCAAAAACCATGAAAAAGGGACATTATTATAGATACATGTTGTCATGACATTTTGATCTAAACCTTCAAAATAAGAGTTTAAGAGACATAATACAAGTCATCAATTACAAGTAAGAAAATATACATATAATCCACAATATAACCATAATAACTTACAATAAAAGTTAAACATTTATCTCCCGTACTAAACTTTTCCATATAATCCACAATATAACCTTAATCACTTAGAATACAGTTAAACATTTAGCTCCCCTACTAAACTTTATCCTAAGACACACCTAGGTAAGTTATGCGGACGCCCATACAACCCATTCACACACACCTAGATGATTCATTAGACCACATGTAATAAAGATATTGCTTTTCATCACGTAACACTTAATTCCATATTCATCAAGTAAGCCTTCACAATATTTAAACTCTCTACCAGAGGTTACTCTAAGAATCACCTAAGTAAGACATGAAGATACCACCCATATACCCTTTTCAAACCTACTTAAGCAATCCTCAAAGCTACCCTACATAAGAACTTTTTTGTTCATCATAATAAGAATAAGACAACAATATTCATTAAACCATTTTAGAGAAAATAAACAATTAGAGGACTTCACATAATGGTCTTGGAGGACTTAGGGAACTCACCTAGGATCTTCAAAGTCTACTCGTGGAATGTATAGATAGCGTCTCATTCTACTTCCTACATGTTGTAGAACCTATCTAAAACTAGAGTGTACATCTCATACAATGAGATAAGACATTAATCAACATAGGACATACTATATAGGCATGTAATATGATGTCTGCCCTACTCATAGGAGGGTATTCTACTTGCCAAGGGTAGGAGTAGGACACATCCCATGTTGGAACATCGTTAAGTAATATCAAGGGTTTATTTGTACTCTAGTCTCATCTTAAGTAGAGCCACTACCACAAGCATATTCACTCGGTTCTTTGCCTTTACTCTCATAAAGGAATCATTCCATAGGTAAATTATAGAAGGTACATTGCTATGCCTTAGCATCTCTTAAGACTTTTTCTTCCCAAAGATGGGTCCACTAGGGCTGCAAACCAAGGACTATTAGGTAGCTCATCTGACTTCCTTAGATATAGTTTCAATCCATTCCATCAAACCTATAAATAAGTCCAATATTCCATTGAAGAAGGATACCATTAAGTTCTTTCACTTTAATGCTTCAATTAACCTTCTTTTGTACATTCAAGGTTCTATGTTCATGACCTTCTTTTCATATTCAAGGTTTTATTTCTTGACCGTCTTTTCATATACAAGGTCCTACATTGGTCATCCTTAGAAGGGCACCATCTTAGGTCTATATACCCTAGACTTTGATTCATTATTCATTCATACAAAACATGAAAAAGGTTCCTAAGCCTACTAAGTCAAGAGTTAACATTCACAGAACTTTTATGCATCAAGAGTAGAGACTTGAGTTTTCTAATAAAGACCAACTTTCCTTGTATCCTTTATTCATTATCATTCAAGTACCAAGTAGGAAAACTAATTCGACCAACACAAGAAACCACATCCTTTTCAAAGGACACTTCTTAGTCCTTCATAATTACATATCATCTATAGAAAAGAAACATATTCTCATATCATTATAGCACTCATACAAGATCATATAGACATCACATGAGCACCTTCACTTTATAACTTCACATATACAAGATCACACATATATCGTATCATTCTTCACTTTATACATTCATTTAAGCCATTACACATTGCATATAGTCACATTACATCACGTAACATACTTCACATTATACCTAGCATGATACTACTACAATTTAAATAATAATGCCATGATTATCATAATATAAAACAAATAAACACCACCACCATAAGTGGACTATACTAATTAATGTCAATTTTTTATTAGTTATACATAAACTATTGGAATAACGTCAAATTACCTTCTTCCAATAGAAAATATTACCATTTCTTAACGTATTAATCAATTACGAATATAATAGCATAATTAACTTTTGAAATTAATATTACAACATTGTCTAAACTCAATCATAAGCCAAATTAAGAGATCTGAGAAAATCAAGGTTTCATGGAGATTTAAATTGTTAAACATAAATTATACCTAATTACACCACATCTAACTATTTGATAATGTTACATTTAAGAACGCATGACGTAGATTAAAAAATTGGACTTTTTCATGAACTTTGAGATCTTTGAAATTACTTTGAAATTGGCTCTAAGGTGATAGAAACCAGTAGATAAAGAACTCCCATACGTTATTCTAAGAGAATTGAAGAATAATTCCATTAGAATCCACCGTCCTAGATCTACCTTGACCTTGAGCTTCCATGGGGGGTTTTGGAGTCAATTTTGGACGGAAACTATTTTGATTTAGGTGTTAGGGGGTAAAAAAGTGTTTAATACATTTAGTAATCTTAAAATACCCAAATAACCGTATAAAAACAATCCTCACAAATTAAAATTCATGGGGTGAGTTTATCAAAACACCCTAAGTTAGGCTGAACTGTAGAAGGAAAATAGACTCCCAAACAACACCCATAACGACCAATCGTCGTTTGGATGATGCCTCTTTGAGGGGGTCTTGTGCTTATGGTTAGATGTTCACTAATGTGTAGAACTGCAAATTCAATCAACAGACCATGTCGACGAGCCTCCATTTTAATGATTGGCAACCGTTTGGGTCATCGTTTGGCACTGCTAAGGAGGCTTCATGGCAGCTTCTAGGCTAAGAGATGGGGTCCTCCTCTAGGGTCCCTCGTGGGTCCTAGGTGAAGACATACCGGATGTTAAACCC
The DNA here is from genome assembly GCF_036512215.1 of Solanum lycopersicum. Taxonomy (NCBI): domain Eukaryota; kingdom Viridiplantae; phylum Streptophyta; class Magnoliopsida; order Solanales; family Solanaceae; genus Solanum; species Solanum lycopersicum. Next base: position 44,015,990 of record NC_090802.1, read on the forward strand.
CTAAAAATACTCATCTAGGCCTTAGGATACTCTCCTACCAATTTAAACATTAAAGAACTCATACAAATGCAAAGGAACACTAGAACACATGAAAGCACAGAGATGACTAGTCGTCGAATGTCTTGGTCGTCTCCTGATTTTCATGGAAAACTAAATCGGACTTACCTAGAAACTCATTTATATAATCAAACTAGTTAACAACCCTTAAATCAAGAGGGAAGCTCTATTCCAACCTAGTTCATTTTTAGGGTTGTAACATTCTCTCCCACATGGAAACATTCGTCCTTGAATGATACTTTGCATTTAAAGTGATAACACAAAGAAATTGTCACATTCCAGAAGTACCCCTTAGACGCAACTGAAGACATTGTCCTCATTGAGGACTAAGATTGGCCTCTTAGAATTCATCATTACACTCATAAGTTAAAAATGCAGAAAATTTGAAACTTTTTCTTCTATCTATCATAAGGTTTACCTAGACCTATTGCATACACATAATATATTCATATCGAGTATACATAGACTATTTGTGTAAGAAGATTACTTATTCTTCTACTGTTACTGCGCGTTCACGCGCGTGTGCACATACTTTCACACACACACACACACATACGTACATATCATGCTAAAAGAGGACATTTCATTAAACCATGCAATTTACTTTAAAAATCCTTATGCTTTTTCAAGAATCCATACCAATCAATAAGACATATTCATTAAGTAAAGATCATTTTCTACACAAACCCAACAATACTATGTTTAGTGAATCCAACATGCATATCAACATAATTGAGCACATAATCAACAAAACTCTATCATCAAGTTATAATATCAACAAGTATGAATAAGAGTTCATAACATCATAACCAAAGAATTAGAGACAAAACACATGTTCATAAGTAAAACCAACACAATATAGTTTCATCAACATGTAAGATAAACATATATATATCATCTACATTTATAAGCATATATGTACATATAAAGATCCTGTTAAGACTTTCCTTAAAGCTAACTAGTGAAATGTTAGGTAGAGTCCCATACCCCTACCTAGACTAAGCTATGTCCCTTAGGTATTCCAAGTTAGAGTTCATTCCTTTAATACATTATACCTTTTGGGAACATCTTACCTTAACCGACATACACCATATGGCTTAATGTGGAATCAGGTCTCATGGAACCCTACATCGAAAGAAGGATGACTACTTGCGAAGGTAGTACAAAAACATGAACATAGAATACCTTACTAATTGATGAAGTTTTATGGAGAAAATTTTTCCTTTTCAGCCCTAGAACCCCCCTTTGCTATGTCTTGAATGGGGTTTCTTTGGGAGAGAGATAGAAGAGAAGAGAAGGAAGAGCAGTTGGGTTTTGGGAATAATGGGAGTTGCATTTAGTCTAATTAGGTTTAGGGTGTTTATAGGAGTCATTAGGTAAGTTAATTATGCCATCCTTAGCCCCTAACTGATTGGCTACCGCTTAATTAATTTTAATTTAACCAACTATAACGTGCAATAACATAGAGCCATGACAGACGAAACCTCGACCAATGGGCCGTGTGTAAATTGGCTAGCATTGTTCATGTCCGTTTTGTGCATTCATCATTTTAGTTAGAGAGTTTTCTAAAAGTACCTTTGGACAAAATGGTTAAGTATCCATTGACGTTGTCCATCACCGGCCCATCGACTGGAACACACCTTGTCGATGGGCCATGTTGGTAAACACTCTTCTTTGACAATATTTAGCCATATTTGCTAGGGTCCTCCTCAAGGTCTCTTGGTTGGTCCTTGGGAAGTCGTACCTGGACGTTTCAACCATAAACCAAATCTAATACATGTTAGACACTTCACCACAAAATTTCATCAATTTACGACTCTTAGAACATAGTCAAATAGGTTAAAACATGATAGTACGTCTTGAACTTATTTTCAGACATTATCGACATTCCTTGACGTTTGGATTTTAAAACTTCATAAATGAAATATATACATTATAATTGAATTTTAACCATTTTTTAACTATTAGACTATCATTTTAGGTTCTATAATAGGATTAAGACTTTTAGACTATTACTTTATTCCCCCTCTTAGGAACATTCGTCCTCGAATGACACTAGAACTCCAAGCATCCTTTTCAACTCGTAGTAGTTTAACATTCATTTCATGCTTATTCATAATGCCAATACTTTCTTCCACACATGTAAACATGCTTATTATAATTCATGAAGGGATAATATACAAAAATGTACAACATAAACTCAAAACAAGTAAAAAGCAACATTTTCATTTTTTAGGCATAAAGTCCACTGTGAATTATTGTAATATGCATTTTTTGCATAACTTAACCAAAAATAAAGACAATTATAAATAAACTAATTATTTTCACTACAAGTAAGAATAACAAACCTTAGTTATCAAAGAGATGACGGTAATGAGACATCATGTCGGCCTCAGTCTCCTATGTTTTATCTCAATTAGGAAATTCTTGCATAACACCTTTACGGAGGCTACCTCTTTATTACTTAACTTCATTACTTGTCTATCAGAGATTTCAACCAAAACCTCCTCATAGGAGAGTTTCTCTTGAATGCCTTGACCTTCAATAAGAAGAATGGACTCGCAATCACCGATATAATCCTTAAGCATTTACATTGGAACACCGGATAAACCGAAGAAAATTCACTAGGTAACCTCAACTCATATCAAACCTTATCCATCTTTTGAAAAACTTCATAGGGGCCCATATAACGAGGACTCCACTTTCCTTTTTGCAAAATCTCACCACCCCTTTCATATGTGAAATTTTTAGATACAATTTATCACCTTCTTCAAATTCTTATTCTCTTCTTCTATGGACGAGTAAGATTTTTTCCACCTATAGGCTATTTTCAAGAGATTCCTTATGAACCTACTCGAAAGTCTTATAAATCAAATCGTGGCCAAAAAGTGAAGACTCACCCACTTCAAACCATCCTATTGGAGATCGACATCTTCTACCATACAAGGCTTTGTAAGGAGCCATAGATATAGATAATGGTAACTATTGTAGAAAGAAAACTCATGCAACGGCAAGTTTTTATCCCAATTTCCCTTGAATTCAATTATATAAGATCCAATGATATTCTCAACGGTTTGAATAGTACCCTCTGCCTGACCATCTGTTTGTGGATGAAAAGTGGTGCTTAACTTTACCTTGGTACCCAACCATTTTTTGAATGACCTCCAAAACCTAGAATTGTTCTTCCCTATGTTATATGATTCATAACGGAATACCATGGCGAAGTACAATCTCATCTATGAAGATACTTGCATAATCCTCCACAAACTAAGTAGACTTGACTAGAATAAAATGAGTGAATTTGGTCAACCTTTCTATAACCACCCATATGGAGTCATATTTCATTTGAGTTCGAGGCAAGCCTACAACAAAATCCATATTAATGTCTTCACACTACCAAGTAAAGACTTGGATTTTTGAAGCAAACCACCCAGCTTTTGGTGTACGATTTTCACTTATTGGCAATTCGGACACTTTGCAAAGATTTTGCTATGTCTTTCTTTAATCCTTTCCACCAAAAAACTTCTCTAAGGTCATGATAAATCATTGTAGAACCCAGATGAATGGAGTAACGAGACACATGAGATTCCTCAAGAATCTGCTTCCTCATAATATCTACATTGAGGACACACCACCTGCCTTAATACCTCAAGACACCATCCCCCCAAGGATAAAGCCTCAATAAGCTTTTGTATAACTGACTTCTTCAACTCCATCAATAGTTGATAAAGGTGTGTTTCGACTTCACCTCAACCACCAAAGATAATTTAGAGTTTAGATGGACCATGAAACCACCATTCGGAAAATCTTCCAATCTAACACCCATTCTAAGCAACCAATGAACATCTTTGAGTAGATATTTCTTGGATTCATATACATGAGACACATTACCCATGGCCATATTACTTAGAGTATCCGCAACCACATTAGCCTTGCCAAGGTGGTAGAGACGACTCATGTCGTAATCTTTCAATAATTCCAACCACCTTATTTGTCAGAGATTCAACTCCTTTTGAGTAAACACGCATTGGATCCTCTTGGGGTTTGTATACACATCAACATGGACCCCATACAAGTAATGACTCTATATTTTTAAGGAAAATACCACGTCTTTTAACTAAAGATCATAAGTTGGATAATTCTTCTCATGAATCTTAATTTTCCTACAGACATAGGCTACTACTTTCTCGTGTTTCATAAGCACACACCCCAAGCCCACTTGGGATGAATCAAAATATACGAAGAAGCCCTTAGTAGCCTCCGGTAAAGTAAACAGCAGAGTATAAGTAAGCCTATCTTTCATGATGTGGAAGCTTCTTTCACATGCATTTGACCACTCAAATTTCACAGTGTTTTAGTTAAGTGTAGTCAAGGGAGAATCAATGGATGCAAAACCATCCACATACCTCCTATAATAACCCACTAGACCTAAGAAACTCTTAATATTATTTGGAGTTAATAGCCTAGGCCAGGTTTCACCGCCTCAATTTTTCTTGGGTCAACCTCAAATCCCTCAATAGAGATGATATGACGAAGAAAAGAAAATGACCACAACCAAAATTAACATGTGTTATAATTGGCAAATAATTGATTCTCCTTACGCACTTGTTACACCGCCATTAAATTACCCATGTGTTCACTTTAATTTTTGAATATACAAAGATGTCTTCAATGAAGATAATAACAAATGAATCTATGTAACTCTGGAAAACCCTATTCTTGAGATCCATAAATGATGATGGTGCATAACTGAGACCAAAGGATATTACTAATAACTCATGGTTACAATATCTTGTGAAATATCATTTTTGGTATATCGTCGACTCTTACCCTAATTTGGGGATACCCCGACGTCAAGTCAATCTTAAAAAAAGTAGCTTTCCCTTGGAGTTTATCAAACGAGTCGTTAATCCGTGGGAGAGGATACTTGTTCTTAATAGTGACATTATTGATTTGGCAATAATCAATTCACAGTTTAAGGGACCCATACTTCTTTTTCACAAACAAAACCGGAGCATCCAATGGAGAAATACTAGGTCTAATGAAGCCTTTGTCTGGTAAATCTTTGAGTTGAGCCTTTAACTCTTTCAATTCGGCTGCAACCATCCGATAATGAGGAATTGAATTGGATTGGTATCCCGTAGCAAGTAAATACCAAAATCAATTTCCCATTCGGGAGGGATTATGGAAAATCATAGGAAAGAGGTCAGAAATTCCTTTACTACAGGATCTAATTCAATTGGAGCATTTTCGGAGTCTAAATCTTTGAGTTTTATGATGTGATATAGAAACCCTTTTGAGATCATTTTACAAGCCTTACGACAAGAAATAATACGGCCTCTACGAATAGAATGTCTCACCTTCCACTCTAAAATAGATTAATTTTAAAATTAAACTTGACAATTCTAGTTTTAAAATCAATGGAAGCAAAACAATCATGCAACCAATCCATCCCTAAAATGAAATCAAAATCGACCATATCAAGTTATACTAATTAAATATAAGCAACTCTATTGGGTAACATAACGGGACACTTTCTATATTTCTTCTTTGCAACCACTGACTCACCTATCTATCAAGGGACTAAAAAAATATAATATAGCACCGATCAAGTAAAGAATATATATCAATAGAAAATACTTGTAACATACCAATCATCACATCAGGAAAACTCTCTTGTTCACCCCTAGAGCGAAGTGCATAAAAATGATTCTTCTTTGGGGGGTCAACATTTGAACCATTAGCTTGAGCATGAACACTGTATTTTCTTTCCCCTTCACATTTGGGTAATCCCTAACCTTGAGTCAACTTTTTCCACATCCAATGCAATGTCTTTCCCAATAAGGCCTTCACCATAATGCTTCTTGCCACATATTCCACAAGTTGGCTTCTTGTTTGGTGAGTTAGTACTTCTTTCCTTTTGAGGCTTTGGGTTAGACACCCTCTCACCACAAGCCTTGGGAAATTTTGAAGAAACTTGATAAGTTAACTTCTTCTTAAACGTAGGATTGTCTTGGATGTCACGCCTACACTTTGAAGAACCACCATCATAAGACCTTGCCCTCTTGACATCCATACTGCTTCTGTTTACCCTTGTCTCTTCCACTTTTTGAGGATGAACCATGAGACAAGAAATGTTCATATTATCATTTAGAATAAGCGAACGGAATTCTTCTTACAATTCATCAGACACTTCCGTCACAAAGTGGCTCATTTCATTTCTAGGATTAGAACCTAAAGAAGGAGCACACTTTGACAGTTTGGTAAATATGAAAGAGTAGTCAAGTACACTCATACCTCTTTGACGAATGTAAATGAATTCTTCCACTTTGTCTTACCTCTTCTCTCTAGGAAAGAACCTATCAAGTAAAATCCTTCATGAAAATCATCCATGTAACTTGTCCAATCTTAAAGGCGTATTGTCTCTCAATTTAATGTACAAAGTTTGGGCCACATCTTTGAGATCGTATGTGGCTAACTCAGCCTTCTCACTATTAGTCAACCCCATAGCATAGAGGATCTTGTAGGTTTCATAAATTAAGTCTTGGGTTTTTCCCTCAAATTTGAACCCATAGAAAGTAGGGGAATTCATTCTTGTGAAATCCCTCAGATAGTTCCCACATGTTGGTTTCCTCAGTGTACAACTTCCCGGTTAGCTTGGGTCATCATGGCTTGTGTTTGAGTAGTGACAGATTGTTCTTGAGTAGTGATTGCTCGGGTAATTTAGAGAAAGTCTTACCTTATGTCCCCATACTTCTAAGGAGGAGGATCGACTGGAGCTTGGTCATAATTAGAAACTTCCTCGAGAGTAGGGACTTGATTGCATTGGGGAGTAACTTTCGCATTAGCAATCACTTTATCATGTTTTCGAGCGGCTCTTTTTCAGGTATTTATTGCCTATTATCACAATAAAAGGATCAAATGCTAAGAGCATATTCAGTGAAGACTCTCAAGGCAGATATTGGATTTCCAAGAAAAGGAGAATTTCTTAAGCATCTCATAGTTTCCTATTCTTAAGTGTGGCGCGCTTCAAAATTATGATTAAGAATCTACGTAGACGTTATTAAGTGAGACATTGATTCAAAATATATTCCACCTCATGCTCTAATACTATGTTTTTCACATCGAGGAAGTACCCCTCAGACGTAAACGGCATCTTCGTCCTCATCGAGGACTAAGACTAGCCTCTTAGCATTCATTATTGCATTCATAGGTTAAAAATGAAAAAAACTTGAAACTTTTCCTTCAATCTATCATGAGGCATACAAAGACCTCTCACATACTAATTATATATATATATATAAAAGATATAACATAGTCTTCAATCAGTTGTTTCACTTCAGAACCATATGAACAATCGTATAACAATCAGACATAGCCCATACATCAATACAATAAAAGCAACATATAGGCTATACTATCTTTAGTACTCAATGAAAGTAAACGAAAAAAGTGTCTTTATGACTAATCAATGTTCAATGCTAGAAAATGGCATTGCCCTCGAAGTGATGAGGACCTACCCAACATAGATGATGAGAATCCAAGTCTTCATTCAAAAATAGTCATAAGCCTTCAACGACCCAAACTCATGGGTAAAAAGGGAGAAAATGGGATTAATACATCACTCGTACTTAGTATAGGACCATACGCATTCAAACATACGAATCATACTAAAAAGGGAAATTTCATTAAAGCATGCAATTTACTTTGAAAAGCCTTACGTACATTCAAGAATACATACTTATCAACAAGACATATTCATTAAGTCAATATCATGTACATCACAAACCCAACAATACTAAATCTAGTCAGCCAACATGCATATCAAAATCACTTAGCACATAATCAAGACAACTATAACATAAAGTTATAATATTAACAAGTATGAATAAGAGTTCATAACATCATAACTAAAGCCATAGAGACGAAAAAAATATTCATAAATAAAAAAAACATCACATAGTGTCATCAACATTTAAGATCATTATATACATATAATCTACATTTTTAAGGATATATGTACATATAAAGATCCTCCTAAGACTTCCATCAAGTATAACTTGTGCAATGTTTAGGTAGAGTCCCATACCCCTACCTAGACTAAGTTAAACCCCTTAGGTCATCCTAGTAAGATTTTATTACATTATAACATTTTACCTTTTAGGAAGATCTTTCTTTAAGAGACATAGACCATATGAGTTAATGTAAAATCAAGTATCACCGAACCCTACATCGAAAGTAGGAGGACTACTTGAAAATGTAGTACTAAAACATGAACATAACTTCTATGGTGGATCCACTAGCTAACATTTCTATTGGATCTACATAGCTCAAGAACTAGGAGAGATAGTTGGGACCCCCTTTATGCTACATACACTATAGTCTCCAATCTCATGAGTACATTAGTGATCCTACCTTCCCTATGTGGAAAGGGACATTGATCAGTCCAGTTCAGTCGCTGCTAAGCTAGAGTCTCTTTTGAAATGTATTTAATGCCTTTATTAATCATCCTAGCTTAAAGTAGGTTATAGGGTCTATCCCTTATGTAATCATCATCATCATAGATCAATAAAAATTGCGTGAGCATTGTCCTTTAATTACAATTCATACATGTGAGATTAGCACATTTACATATCAAATGACAATAAGGAACATTGGTAAATTATCAACATCCTTATAACATTTACATCTTAGCCAACAACGCAGAAAGCATAGTTCAAGGAATTTCAATTAAACATCATACCAACCCTACCAATCTTAACATAAGGTATACTTCAATACAACATCATCACTTAATCACAAGTAATCACAATTAAAGTTAAGAATTGGGATCTCAAGACTTACCCAATCTCCTTCACCATTCAATCGTCAAGGTCTTCCCATCAACACTCCAATTAAACCCAATAATGGGTGTAATATCATCAAACAATAGTAACATACATAATAATGAAGTCATTAGAATCACTACATAACAATTCATCACTTGTTTATAGCCTAGAATTAGAGACCTAGGTCAATTACTCAAGAACTAGCATAATTGGATAACAATATAACAAAATATACTCATAAATTGAATAATAGCAACATAGGATATCAACTCACAAACTAACCAATCCAATTGTATCAATACTATACAATTCAATTCAATATCACAACCTAGGGTTAAGGGGAAATGGTCATCTTCCACAAACTAGGTAAATCCATAAAGAATTAATATAATGCAACCATAATACATGTTAATCTACTCATTATAACAAAAATTAATCATAGACAAAAGTATTCACAAGATCAATTTCGTATTGGGAGTAACCCCACTCGAAATATAAATTTTTGCAATCATCTTGAAGGAATCCTTTCGGGAAATAGATCCCAAAGGTTAATGGAATCCCATACCATACTAATTGATGAAGTTTTATTTATAAAATTTATCCTTTGAAGCCCAATAAACCTCCTTTTCTAAGTCTTCAATGGGGTTTCTTTGGGAGAGAAAGAAGGGAGAAGGAAGATCAATTGGTTTTTAAGAATAATGCGAGTCGACTTTAGTCTAATTAGGCGTGGGGTCTTTATAAGACTCATTAGCTAAATTAATTTTTCCTCCCTTAACCACTAAAAAATTAACAAACCTTTTGATTAATTTTAATTTTACTAACCAAAACGTGCACCAAAAAAGTGCCTTTACAGACAAAACCTCGACTAACGGGCCGTTTGTCAATAGATGGGCCCTATTCATGGTCGTCCTGTGCAGAAGTTGTTTTGGTCAGAGAGTTTTTGGAAAGGACCTTTGGCAAAAATGTCTAAATTTCCATTGACGGTGTCAATCGATGCCCAATCCATTAGACCACGCTTCATCGATAGGCAACGTTGGTGAACACTGTCCCTTGACAGCTTTTCGCGACATTTGCAAGGGTCCTTCTCAAGGACCTTGGTTGGTACTTGGGGAGTGGTACCCATAAATTTCGACAAACCAGCTATAATATGTGATATACACGTCACCACAAAATTTCATCATTTGTAGACTTTTAAAACATAGTCAAATAGGCTAAGGCACGCTAGTACCTCTTGATCTAGTTTGCGGACGTCATGGACGTTTCTTTACATTTTGATTCTAAAACTTCATTAAGTTTGAAGACTTATAAAGAGTTTTACATTTCTTATAATCTCAAGTTGGGCTCTAGATTAGGCTTTAGATTTTTGTAGTATTACATTATCCCTCCATTACGAATATTCGTCCCCGAATGACATTAAAATTCTTTAAAAGGAACGAATAGACTCAAGAATATAAGTCTAACCAACAACAACACATAAAAACATGAGTCACCATAAAAATCAACATAACCTCATGGCCTTTTACAATATGTAACTCCAAACAACCTTTTCAACTCTAAGGAGTTCAACATTCATTTCATACTTATTAATTTTGCCAAGGCTTTCATCAACAAATATCAACATGCTCAATATAATTCATGAAGGCACAATATATTAAAATGAACAACATAATCTCAAAACAAGTAAAAAGAAACATTGTTATTTTTAGACATAAATTTCACTTTGATTCAGTATAACATGCACTTTTTGCAAAACTTCACCAAAAATCATGGCCATTGAAAATAAAATGATTTTTTTCAATACAAATAACAATGACTAACCTTAGTTAGCAAATAGATGAGGGTAACGGGAGTTTATATCGACCTCGGCCTCCGATGTTGCACCATGAACTAGGTAATTCTTCCATAACATCTCTACGTAGGCCACCTCTTTATTTCTTAATTTCATTACTTGTCTATCAAGGATTTGAACCATATTTTCCTCATATGAGAGGTTCTCTTGAACACCTAGGCCTTCAATAGGAAGAATGAACTGGGATCAATAATACACTTCTCAAGCATGAAAAAGGAGAACACCGGATTAACTAAATTCAATTCACTAGGTATCCTCAACTCATATGCAACCTTACCAATCTTTTGCAAAATTTCATTGGGACCAAAATAACGAGGAATAAACTTCCTTTTCTTGCAAAATCTCACCAACCCTTTTACAGGAGAAATTTTTTTGATACATTTTATCACCTTCTTCAAATTGTAATTCTCTTCTCTAAATGTCGGCCCAATAGTTTTCCAACTACGCTAATTTCAAGCGATTCCTTATAATTTGTACCTTCTCCGAAGTGTTATAAATCAAATCGAGACCCACTCACCCACTTCTAACCATCCTATTGGAGATCTACATCGTATACCATACAAGTTTTAGTAAGGATACATAGATATAGATGAATGGTAACTATTGTTCAATGAAAACTCAAGCAACAGTAAGTTTTTATTTAAATTTCCGTTAAAATTAATATTACCAAATCTAATCATAACCTCAAGGGTTTCATTAGTACCCTCCTCCCAACTATCCATTTGTGAATGAAAAGAGGTTCTTAACCTCACCTTGGTACCAAACACTTTTTAGAATGAACTTCAAAACCTAGATAAGAATTTTGCACCCGAATTCGATATGATGGATAACAAAATACAATGGTGACACACAATTTTATCTATAAAGATCCTTGCGTAATACTCATCCGAGTAAGTATACTTGAATTGGATAAAATGAGCGGATTTTGTAAACCTATAAACAACCACCCATATGGAGTCATATTGCTTTTGAATTTGAGATAATGTAACACCTTGAAAATTCAAGACATGTCGTAAAGCCTAAAATAGGTTTTATGAGGTCTAAGTACTTTTTTTTAAGTCTATTGTAATTAATTTAGGTCATTTAGGAAGTTTAAGAACCAAAACGTCCATGAACATTCATGACGTCCGGAAGTTGGTTCAAAGAGGTATTAGTGTTCCTTAGCCTATTTGTCTAGCTTTTACGAGTCGCAAATGTATGAAAATTGGTAAAAATATAGTTGATAGGTTTTTAATTTGTTTCATGGTCAAAATTATTGGGTACGACTCCTCCAGGACCAACCAATGTCCCTTGAGGAGGACCCTTGCAGTTTGAGGCAATACTGCCTGAAGGAGTATGCATGAACGATGCAAAAAATGGTCCATGTGTGGACAAACAGGGCATAGATGCCATCGTTGTCCCACTCTTAGGCAATATGAGGAAGACCCTCGCCTTCACAGTCTCTAAACTCATTGACAGAGTGCAGGACAGAGAGGGATATGTCCGTAGATTAATAGACGACCCATTGGCGGGGTTTCATCTGAAGGGTCATGACTTGCTGCACGTTTTTAATGTCAAATTAATTAATTAATTAATTAATTAAGTAGTTTAGGGGTTATTTAGGGATTAATGGGATACTAATTAACTAACTTAACTCCCATATAAAAGGCCCATCCCTAATTAACCTAATCACAACTCACAAAATAAACTTTCTTCCTTTTCTCTTCTTTGTCTCTCTAATTGAACTCACCATTGAATACTAGAAAGGATAAGGGTTTGAGGGATGGAAGCAACTTGAGATCGAACTTCGACTTTGTAAACTCTGCTTCATCCGAAGGTACAAATTCACCATCTATTCTTCATAAAATATTAAGGTGTGGGATCTAATTCACCATTTCGACTCTTTCTTCAAAGGGTTCCTTCAAAATGGATTTCAAAAGGTGAGTTTTTTTACGGGTTTCATTCAATCAGGAAATTGAAGTTATGAATTGACTGGTTAATGGTTTCATTAGGTTTTATTGAGTATATTATCAAGTATTTTAACTTGATTTTGATAATTGTTGATGGTTTGGTCTAAATTGAAGAACATGATCCTCAACCCCTAACCCTATGTTGTGATCTTGACCAATATTGTATAGTGATCATTCAATTGATTTGTTTAATGATTAGATTATTATCCTATGGTGTTATTATGAACAAATTAAGATGATTTATAGGTATATCATTCTATTTATTGAGATGATATTTAGGTTATGAAGTATATTCTGAAATTGGCCTATGTATCTTGCCTTAAGCTATGATCTAGTGTTTAATTGTGTTATAGAGATGCAACTGGCCTTGTTATCTTAGTTGTTATCATTGTGTCATGATGTTACTCCCCTAATTGGGTTTATTTATGATTTTATGGTGAGATCTTTGTCATTAATTGTGAATAAGACTTCGTAAGTCTTTGAATCTTTATCTTTACTTCCAATTGTGATTAGTTGTGGTTAAGTTATAATGTTATATTGGAGTATGTCTTACATTAGGATGATAGGGTGGTATGATGTTGAATTTAAATGTCATGATTATGGTTGTGAAGCTGATTAAGATGTAAATGCTATAAGAATGGTGATGTATACCAATGTGCCTTATTGTGAAATTCTATGTAATGTGTTAACCTCACCTATATTAATTTTGATTAAAGGACTTGTACTCGTACAATTCTTATTGAGATAATGATGATGTTGATTATATAAGGGGTACACCCTATGACCTAAACTAAACCATGATTAATAAATAAAGGCTTAAAGACATTTCAAAAAGGGACTCTAGTTTAGCATCGAGCGAATTAGATTGAGGTGTATTACTTTTCACATAGGGAAGGTAGGAGCACTAATTTATTCTTGAAATTGGAGACTATCATACATGGCGCATAAAGAGGGTCCCAACTATATTTCCTAGTTCTTCAACTATGTTTCCCTCATAGGAATACTAGATTGATCCACGTAGTTTCTATGTTTTCTATTTTGTCACTACCTATGCAAGTAGTCCGCCTTCTTTCGGTGTTCGGTTTTATGACGCTGGATTCCACACTAGATCATGTTGTCTGTGTAGGTTAGGTAAATATGTTCCCAAATGGTAAAATGAATTAAATGCCTTGAACTCTAGCTTTGATATCCTAATGGGTCTATCTATGTCTAGGTAAGGGTATGAGACTCTACCTAAACACTGCACTAGTTATCCTTGAGGGGAGTCTTAGGCGGATGTTTTTATATATGTTTATGTTATGATGATATACGACATGTACATGATGAACTTGCATATTATTGATACTATAATTTGATTAGTTCACGGATGATTATGCCTTGGGTTATAATGTTAACGTATTATGAAATTTAAAGGTTAATATTATGTTATGTGAAGTTGAACATTTGTTATGGTTTCTGGTTGAGGCTACTTGATTGAGTATGGTTATAGGGCTTTGCATGGTCATTGCAATTGTTAACTTGATAAGGATTCTTGAGTAGTTGTCTTGATTATTATGATATGATTAACTCTTATTCATTCTTGTGATGTTATTCCTTGATGACCGGGTTTTAGGAAACCATGGTTTCTAGTATGTTAAAATACATATTATGTGTTTGAGTTAGTAAGCAGGTTTGGTTGATTAATGTGACTTGCTTGACTTTGAATTAGGTTTTTAAAATTTTTAGTATGCATGTTTTGACTAAATGTCCCTTTTTAGCATGTTTTACTGGTATATGTGCATAAGGTCTCATATTTAGTTCATGTGTAGTAATAACACCATTTTTTCCATTTTCCCAAACATTTTAGGTTACGGTCATTTAAGAGTTTGGAAGGCGATATTGTTGAGGCTTGGATTCTTTATTTTATTGAAGTAGGATAGGTCCTCAACTTCTGAGGGCAATGCCACTATCGAGATTATGGAGTTGTTATGAGCTTAAAGACTCTTTCTTTTCTTTCCTTTTCAAATGAGTGCTATTCTTTTCTATGACCTGTATGTGGTATTGTTGGATGAATGTAAGGTCTATGCCCAAATTTGATACACTCCAAATATATTTTTATGAGATGAGAAGACTTTTATGACTGGTATTTTTGATATAATAATGTGCAATAAAAGTAGAAGGCTATGTAACCTTACAATACGAAGGGTATATGTATACTAGATAAGACTACACATTATGCGTATGTAGAGGTCTATGAAAACCTCCTAGTAGATGAAATGAAATTTTTTAAATTTTTCTGCATTTTTCAACCTATTAATGTAATGACATGAGACTAAGAGGATAGTCTTACCCCTTAAAAAGGACGCCGACGCCGGTTACATCTAGGGGGTAAACCTAGATGTGACAATCTTGGTACCAGAGCATGAGTTTGAATATCTTTGAGTTATATCTCTCTCTCTACCACGTCTACGTAGGTTTGTATTCTTAATTGTGAAGTGGGGCACTCTTATAGATTTGAATCTATGTGATGCCTAGGCTTCACTCTCTTTCTTGTAAATCCTATATCGTGCGATTATTGTATATTTATGGTGTCATTTTGAATCTAATCCTATAATTGTGCTAATGTGAATACATAAAGGGATACCCTCGTTCAATTGGCTCAAGCTGCCACCGTCAAAGCCAAAGCTATGACGACCCAAGCCAACCAGGAGCTTGTCCCCCATCCTCATAAATGAGTCACTACCATGGCTTCCCATATAAGGTACTTCACTCGAATAAATTCTCCTAATTTGTACGTGTCTAAGGTTGATGAAGTCCTCTAAGAATTTATCGATGAGGTCTCTAAAATACTTTTGGATATGGGGTTGTCCACAAGTGAGAAGGACAAGTTGGCTACTTATCAAATAAAGGACGTGGCACAAGCATGTATGTGCAATCGAGGGATAACAGGACATTGAGGGGTGGTCCGTTGACTTGGGAGATCTTTAAGATGACTTTTATATATCATATTTTACTAGGGAGATGAGGGAAGAAAAAGTTGTGTAGTTCATCAACCTTCACAATGGAGGAAAGAGTGTCCAAGAATACTCTTTGGAATTCATTAAATTCCAAAAATGCTCCTTCCTTTCTTTCCGATCCTAGACACCAAATGAGTAATTTTGTGATGGAGGTGTCAGAGGACATATAAGAGGAGTGACATTCGGTCATGATACATGACAAAATGAACATTTGTCGTATTATGGTACATGCAAGAAGGGCTGAGGAGGCAAGGGGTAAGAGAAAAAGTAGAGATGCTAAGAGGTCAAGATCATTTTATGGAAGTTCTTCAAAGAATAGGCTTGAAATACAAGACAAGCCTAGATTTAAGAAGCAGGTTTCTAATCAAGTCCCTTAAAGTTCCCAAAAGTTAGTGGTGATAGGGTGTCTAACCCTAAATTCAAGAAGGGAAAATGTACTAATTCACAAACAAAGAAGGCAACTTGTGGAATGTGTGGCAAGAAGCACTATGGTGATTACTGTAAGGGGACAGATAGTTGCTTTAGTTGTGGAAAGAATGGTCACAAGAATAGAGATTGTTCAAACTTGAAGAGTCAAGAAAAGGGTAGTGGTCAAGCTCAAGAAAGTGGTTCAAATGAGGCATCAAAAAGAACACTCTTCTTTGCTCTGTGCTCTAGGCATGAGAAAGAGACTTCTCTCGACCTGGTGATCGGTATATTGAAAGTTTTCTCTATTGATGTATATGCTTTACTTGATCCCTGTGCTACGTTATCATTTTTTATACCTCTTTAGCTAAAAAGTTTGAAATTTTGCGTGACGTTTTGCATGAACCTTTTATAGTGTTTGCTCCAGAGGGTGAGTTGGTTGTTGAAAAAAGGGTGTATATAGATTGTCCAATAATGTTGCCCAATAGAGTTTATTATGTTGACCTAGTAGAACTCGATACACTTTATTTTGATATTATATTGGGTATGGATTGGTTGCATGCATGTTTTTCCTCTATTGATTATAAAACAAGGGTGGTGAGGTTTAACTTCCCTAATGAACCCATTGTTGAGTAAAAAGAGGGAGATTCTATTCCTAAAGGTCTTGTCATCTCTTGTCTAAAAGCATGAAAAATGATCTCAAAAGGTTGTCTATATCATATTGTAAGAATTCAAGATCTAGACTCCGAAGTTCCTCCCATTGAGTTGTCCCCGTAGTAAGTGACTTTCTTGAGGAATTTCCCAATGACCTTCCCGATATTCCTCCCAAATAGGTAATTGACTTCGGCATTAATTCGCTAAAGGATAAAAATCCCATGTCGATTCCTCCTTATGAGATGGATCCGACCGAATTGAAGGATTTGAAGGCTCAACTAAAGGATTTACTTGATAAGGGTTTTACAAAGCCTAGTATTTCTACATGGGGTGCTTATGTTTTGAATGTATAGAAGAAAGAAGGGTCCTTGAGAATGTGTATTGATTACTACCAACTCAACAAGGTCACCATTAAGAATAAGTACCCTCTCCCTCGGATTGACGACTTGTTTGATCAACTCTAAGGGGCGAGCTACATTTCAAAAATTTATTTGAGATTGGGGTATCACCAACTTATGGTGAGAGGTGAGGATAAACCAAAGACGGCCTCTCGGACTAGGTATGGTACTATAAGTTCTTGGTAATGTCTTTCGGTCCTACTAATCGTTCCGGCGGTTTTTAGGGTCCTAAAAAATAGATTGTTTTGAAAGTACCTCGATTCATTTGTCATTGTCTACATTGACGACATCTTTGTATATTTGAATAACGAGAACTAATAATATGGGTCATTTGAGTATAGTATTACAAACCCTTAGAGAACATGAATTGTTTACCAAATATAGCAACTGTGAGTATTGGTTGAGGTTGGTGATATTTCATGGGCACATTATCTCTAGTGAGGGAGTTGAGGTAGACCCAACAAAAATGAAGGCGGTAAAAAGAATTTGCGTAGACCATTAATTCCAACTGACATTAAGAGTTCTTGGATCTAGCGGGTTATTATCAGAGATTCGTGGATGATTTTGCGTCTATTGCATCTACTTTGACCCGAAAAAGTAATAAATTTGAGTGGTCGGAGGCTTGTGAGAAAAGTTTCCAATTGTTGAAAGATAGGCTTACTTCTGCTCTGGTGTTTACTTTACCGGAGGGTATAATGGGTTTGGTTGTGTATTGTGGTGCATCCCGAGTGGGTTTGGAGTGTGTCCTAATGGATCACTAGAATGTGATAGCCTATACCTCTAGGCAACTTATGGTACATGAGCGAAACTATCAAACTCATGACCTTGCGTTAGAGGACATAGTATTTGCTTAGAAGATTTGGAGGAATTACTTGTATGGGGTTCATGTTGTTTTCTTTGCCGATCATAAGAGTCCCCAATATATGTTTACCCAAAAGTTGTTTAATCTCCATCGAAGAAGGTTGTTAGAGTAGCTGAAAGATTATGATATGAGTCTCCTCTATCACCCCGACAAGAATCAGGTGGTGACGAATTCCCTAAGTAGAATGACAATGGGTAGTCTATCCCACATTGACAAAGCCAAGAAGGACTATGTAAGGGAAGTTCATGGGTTGTCTAGGTTGGGGGTAAGGTTTGAAGGTTCTCCGTATGGGGGTGCCATAGTCCATCATAACTCCGAGTCATCTCTAGTTTTTGAGGTGAAGTCCAAAAAACCCCTTGATAGAGCATTAATGGAGTTGAAAAAGTATGTTATTGGCAAGTTAAATTACTCATTCTCCTTGGGGGGGGGGGTAAGTCTTAAGGTACCAAGGAAGATTATGTGTTCTCGATGTAGATTGGTTGAGGGATCATATCCTAGAAGAATCCCATGGTTCCCGCTACTAAATTCATCCGTGTTAGAGAAAACTGTACCATGACCTAAGGGAGATATATTGGTGGGAGGGGTTAAAAAGGGACATAGAAGAGTTTGTCGTGAAGTGTCCGAATTGCAAGCAAGTAAAAAGGGAACACCAAAAGTCAGGTGTCTTAATACAAGAGATCAAAATCCTACTTGGAAGTGGAACAACATCAATATAGACTTTGTAGTAGCTTTACCTCGGACTTAGAAGTCATATGATTCCATATGGGTAGTTGTGGATCGGTTGACTAAGTCCTATCACTTTATTCCCATCAAGTATTCTTATTCGGCGGAGGATTATGCAAGAATCTTCATATAAGAGATTCTATGTCACCATGGTATTCTGTTATCCATCATATCGGATCAAGGTGCACCATTCACATAAAGGTTTTGCAGATCATTCGAAAAAGTGTATAGATGAAGATGAGCACCACTTTTCATCCCCAAATTGATGGTCAGGCGAAGAATACTATTCAAACCCTCTAGGAAATGCTTAGGCGTGCATTATTGATTTTAATGGGAATTGGGATAAACATTTTCCCTTGATGGAGTTTGCTTTAATAATAGTTTTCATTCTTCCATTTCCATGGTTCCCTATGAAGCCTTGTATGGTATGAGGTTTAGGTCTCCTATTGGATGGTTTGAAGTGGGTTAGACTTCGCTTCTTGGTACCGAGCTGATTTATAAGACTTTCGAAAAAGTTCATATCATAAGGAACCGGTTGAAAACGGCCTATAGTCGACAAACGTCTTATGCCAATTTAGGGGAAGGGATATGGAGTTTGAAGAAAGTGATAAGGTGTAATTGAAAATCTCACCAATGGAAGGGATGGTTGGATTTGGCAATAAAGCGAAGTTGAGTAATATTTATGTGGGTCTGTATGAAATCAGGCAAAGGATTTGTAAGGTTGCCTATAAATTGAAACTTCCTAGTGAATTGGTTTTGGTTCATACGGTTTCCATGTTGAAGAAGTGTATCGGTGATCCTAAGTCCATTCTTCCTATTGATGGTATTGTTGTCAAGGATAACCTCTCGTATGAGGAAGTTACAATACAAATTCTTCAAAAAAATTCAAGAAGTTAAGGAATAAAGAGGTCGTTTCTGTAAAAGTGTTATGGAAGAATCATCTAGTTGAGGGTGCAGCAAGGGAGGCCGAGGAGACATGAATTCCCATTACCCTAATAATTTTTGTAATTAGTCATTCTTTCATACCATAGAAATATGACTGTAAATTGATTTTTCTTGATTTTTTGTGTAGTCTTGCAAAAATATGCATTTTGGGGTTGTATTACATTGAAGTAGTACCTCTAAAACTATTGCCTATATTTTTTATTTGAGTTATGTTGTGCATTTTGGTATTGTGAGTCTTTATGAAATGACATGTTGTGCATTTTGGTATTGTGAGTCTTTATTAAATGACATGTAGCATGTTGTTAAATTGTACTTTGTGTTAATTGATTCATGTAATGTATGTTGAGCTCATATGTCTTGTGAGAAGGAAATACCTCATGATGAAGTGTTTTGAGCCTTATGTGTGAAAATTTGAGTTTTGGAATTTTTCTTGTTGAAATGATATGATTTATGTGGATTTGATATTGTGGATTGGTTGGGATGATAATCTTTACTCTATTCCTTCCTTCAAAATAATTTTGGTGTCGCTCAGGGACGATCATTCCTAAAGGGGGGATAATGTAACATTTTGAAAATTCAATACGTGTCGTAAAGCCTAACATAGGTTTCTTGAGGTCTAAGATATCAATTTAAATAATTGATTAAGTGGTTTAGGGGTTATTTAGGAATTAAGGGGATACTAATTAACTAACTTAACTCCCATATAAAGGGCCCAACCACAATTAACCTAATCACAACTAACAAAATAAACTCTCTTCCTTCTCTCTTCTTTCTCTCTGTAATTGAGCTCACCATTGAAGTCTAGCAAGCATAAGGGTTTGAGGGCCAGAAAAGGACGAATTCACAATCAATTCTTTATCAAATGTTAAGGTATGTGATGTTATTCACCTTTGAGACTCTTTACTCAAAGGGTTCCTTCAAAATGAATTTCAAAAGTTGAGTTTCCTTATGGGTTTCATTAAGTTACGAAATTGAAGTTATGAATTTAGTTTTTAATGGCTTTATTAGGTTATATTGAGTATATTAGCATGTATTTTAACTTTATTGTGATAATTGTTGATGGTTTGGTCTAAATTGAAGAACATGATCCTTAGCCCCTAACCTTGGGTTGTCATCTTGACCTATATTGTATTGTGATCATTCAGTTGATTTGGGTATTCATTAGATTACTATCCTATGGTGTTATTATAAATAATAATATTAATTATAGTTCAATCATGCTAGTTAATGATATGTGATTTTGATTATGAAGTATATTGTGAAATTGGCTTATGTATCTTGTCTTAAGCTATGATCTAGTGTTGCATTGTGTTATAGAGATGCAATTGGTGTTGTTATCATAGTTTTTATCATTGGGTCATGGTTTTAATCTTCTAATTGGGTTGAGTTATGGGATGATGGTATGACCTTGGTAATGAATTGTGATGAAGACTTGGTAAGTCTTAGATTATCTATCTTTACTTCTAACTGTGATTAATTGTAGTTAAATCATGATGTTATATTGGAGTGTACCTTATACTAGGTTGATAGGGTGGTATGATAAAAATAGAAATGTCTTAATTATTGTTGTGAGGTTGATGAAAATGTAAATTCTATAAGGGTGATGATGTATACCAATGTGCCTTATTATGAAATGCTATGTAATGTGTTAACTTCACCCATATGAATTGTGATGAAAGTACTTGTACTCATTCTATTCTTATTAAAATATTGATGATTATGATTTTACAAGGGGTAGACCCTATGACCTAAACTAATCTATGATTGATAAATAAAGGCTTAAAAACAATTCAAAAAGGGACTCTAGCTTAGCACAAATAGAAATAGATTGAGGACTGTCCTTTCCCACATAGGGAAGTTAGGAGCGCTATATTACTCTTTATATTGGAGACTATAATGCATGGTGCATAAAGAGGGTCCTAACTATATCTCATAGTTCTTAAATTATGTTTCCCCCATAGGAATACTAGCTAGTGGACCCATGTACTTGCACTACCTTGTCAAGTAGTCCATCTTCTTCGGTGTACACTTTTATGACACCGGATTCCACACTATCTCATGTGGTCTATGTCAGTTAGGGAATGATGTTACCAAAAGCTTAAATGAATTAAAGGAGTTGAACTCTAATATTGATAAACCTAATAGGTCTTGCTTAGTCTAGGTAGAGGTATGAGATTCTACCTAAATATTGCACTAGTTATCCTTGAGGGGAGTCATAGGAGGATGTTCTAATATATGTTTATGTTATTATGATATATTATATGTAGATGTTTAATTTGAAAATTGTTGATACTATATGTTGATAGTTCAATTATGAGTATGCCTTGGGTTATAATGCTAACATAAGATTAAATGTAAATCTAAATGTTATGTTTTGTGAAGTTGGACATTGGTTATGGTTTCTTGTTGAAGCTACTTGATTGAGTAAGGTTATGAGGCTTTTCTTGGTCATTGAACTTGTTAAATTTTTAATTATTCATGAGTAGTTGTCTTGTTTATTATGATATGATTAACTTTTATTCATTCTTGTGATGTTATTCCTTGTCATGGTTTCAAGTATGTTGAAATGCATATTATGTATTTTAGTTAGTAAGCATGGGTGGTTGATTGAGATGATTTACTTGACTTAGCATTAGTTTTTTAAAAAAAGGTAAAAATGGCATGTTTTGAGTAAATGTCGCTTTTTAGCATGTTTTGCTGGTATATATGCATAAGTACATGTGGAGTACTAATCCCATTTTCTTCCTTTTTAACAAAAAATTTAGGATTCGATCGTTGAAGAGTTAGGAAGGAGACATTGTTGAAGGCTTGGAATCTTCATTTCATCTTAGTAGGGTAGGTCCTCAACTTCCCACTATCTATCTTACAACCTTGTTATGAGCTTAAAGACACTTTCATTTCTTTCCTTGTCAATTGAGTATTATACTTTTGTATGACCTATAGGTGGTCTATTTGGATTGATGTAAGGGTTATCCCAAATTTGATACACTCCAAATAGAGGGTTATGAGATGACATGATTTTTATGGCTGGCATTTTCTATATAATAATGTGCAATAAAGGTAGAATGCTATGTAACGTTCATATACGAAAGATCTTTGTATACTCGATAACACTATATATTATGTGTATGTAGAGGTCTATGTAAACCTCCAAGTAGATGTAAGGGAAACTTTTAAATTTTTATGCAATTTTCAACCTTTGAACGTAATGACATGAGACTAAGAGTCAAGTCTTAGTCCTTAAGAAGGACGACGATGCCGGTTACGTCTAGGGGTTAAACCTGGATGTAACACAAGCCTATCACAAAATCCATATTAATCTATTCCCACTTCAACTTAGGGACTTGCATTTCCTTAAGCAAGCCACCTTGCTTTTGGTGTTCGTCTTTTAATTGTAGGCAATTTGGACACTTTTAAAAAGTTCCGCTATGTCCTTCTTTAAACCTTCACACTAAAATACTTCTCCAAGGTCTTGATAAATGTTTGTAGAACCCATATGAATGGAGTAATGGGACCCATGATATTCCTCAAGAATCTGTTTCCTCAAAACTATATACATTGGGAACACACCACCTTCCTTGATACCTCAAGCCACCATCCCCCCTAAAGAGAATGCCTCATTAAGCTTATCTATAAAAGACTTTTTCAACTTCATCAATGGTTTATAAAGATGTTGTTTGGACTTTACCTCAACCACCAAAGATGATTCGTAGTTATGATGCACCATGAAACTACCATTAGGAGAATATTCTAATATAACAACCAATCTAGCCAACCTATAATCCTCTTTCACTAGGTCTTTCTTGGCTTTATCTACATGAGACACACAACCTATTGTCATACGACTTAGAGCATCCGCAAGCACATTGGCCTTGTCGGGATGGTAGAGAGAACTAATGTCATGATCATTCGTCAATTACAACAACCTTTTTTGTCAGGGATTCAACTCCTTTTGAGTAAACAAATATTGAAGACTCTTGTGGTCGATATACACATCAACATGGACCTCATTCAAGTAATGCCTCCATATTTTATGGAAAATATCACGATCGCTAACTAAAGATCAATGGTTGGATAATTCTTCTCATTTACCATAATTTCCCTAGAGGCATAGGCTACGACTTCCTCATGATGCATAATCACACACCCCAAGCCCACTCGAGGTGCATCACTATATTCAACAAAGTTTTGTAGCCTCCGATAAAGTCAACACATGGAGCGGAATTAAGTCTATCTTTCAATATTTAGAAGCTTCTTTAACATGCATCTGACCATTCAAATTTCTCACTCTTTTTTGGTTGGTGTAGTAAAGGAAAAAACAATGGACGCAACTACATCAACAAACCTCCAATTATAACCTGCTAGTCCAAAAAAACTCAAAATATAAGTTTGAGTCAACGCCCTAGGCCATTTTTTAACCGCCTCACCAAATGAAAATGCACAACATAACTCAAATAAGAAAAAATGCAAATTATCAGCATACTTTACTGTAATTCACTATAACATCATAAAAGATGCACGGTTTTGCAAAACATTACCAAAATCAGGAAACCTCAATTTTTTTTCAATATTTTCATTATCAGTAAGCACAAATAGTTATCAAATAGACGAGGGTAACGGGACTTCAAGTTAGCCTCGGCCTCCCATTTTGCACCCTCAACTAGGTGATTCTTACATAACACCTTTAAAAAAGGCACCTCCTTGTTTCTCAATCTCTTCACATTTGTATCAAGGATTTGAACCCGGAAATCCTCAGAGTAGAGGTTATCCTTCATATTGAGACCCTCAATAGGAAGAATAGAATTTGGATCACCCATACACTTCTTGAAAATAGAAACATGTAAAACCAGATGAACCAAAGCCAATTAACTAGGCAACCTTAACTCATAGGCAAAGTTACAAACCCTTTGCAAGATTTTATAAGGACCCACATAACGAGGATTCAATTCACTTTCTTGCCAAATCTAACAACCTCTTTCATAGGATATATTTTCAAATACAATTTATAACCTTCTTTAAACTCTAAATTCCTTATCTTATGATAGGCATAAGACTTTTGTCGACTATAGGCCGTTTGCAACTGGTTCCTTATGATATTAACTTTCTCCAAAGTATTATAAATTGAATGGGTACCAAAAAGTTAAAAATCACATACTTTTAACTTTCTCCAAAGTATTATAAATTGAATGGGTACCAAAAAGTTAAAAATCACATACTTCAAACAACCCAATAAGAGATCTACACCTCCTACCATAAAAGGCTTTATAAGGAGACATGGATATATATGAATGGTAGATATTATTGTAAGCAAACTCCACTAATGGAAAATGCTTATCCCAATTTCCCTTGAAATCATTAATACACGTTGTAATCATATCTTCAAGGGTTAGAATAGTACGTTATGCTTGACCATTCATTTGGGTATGACAAGTGGTGTTTACTTCACCTTGGTGCCCAACCTTTGTTTGAATGACCTCTAAAACCTAGATGTGAATTTTGCACCCCTTTCTGATATGATTGATAAAAGAGTACCAAAATAGGTAGACATAACAGGAATGAAATAAGAAGATTTGGTCAATCTATCCACAACCACCATGTAGAGTCATATTGCTTTTGTGCTAAGGAAAACGTACCACAAAATCCATACTGATGTCTTCCCACTTCAAAGTAGGAACTAGGCTTTTTAAAGTAAACCACCAAGATTTTGATGTTCAGCTTTCACTTGTTGGAAATTTTGACATTAGCAACAAACTCTGGCATGTCCTTTTTTAAACTTCCCCACAAAAATATTTCCCTAAGTTCATGGTACATTTTTGTGGAACTAGATGAATTGAGTAACGAGACCCATGAGCTTCCTCAAAAAACCGGTTCCTCAAACCATCATTATTGGGAACACACAACCTTCCTTGATACCTAAAGATACCGTCCCCTCCCCACAAGGAGAATGGCTCATTAAGCTTTCTAAGAACTGATTCCTTAAACTATAGCAATGGTTGATCGAAGTTTTGTTTGGACTTCACCTCAACCACTAAGGATGACTCAGATTTATGATTGACCATAAAACCACAATTCGTAGAATCTTCAATCGTCACACTCAATCTACCAAACTTATTAACATCTTTCACTTTATCTTTCTTGGCTTCCTTTACAAGAGATGCACTACCCATGGTAAAACGACATAGAGCATCCGAAAGAACAGTGGCCTTGCTGGGTTGATAGAGAACACTCATGTCGTAATCCTTCAATAATTCCAAGCACATTCTTTGTTGGAGATTCAACTCTTTTTGAATAAACACATATTTGAGACTCTTGTGGTCGGTATACACATCAACATGAACTTCATACAAGTAATGCCTCCATATTTTCAAGGCAAATACTACGGCCGCTAATTCAAGATCATGAGTTGAATAGTTTTTCACATTCACCTTAAGTTGCCTAGAAGCATCGGCTACCACTTTCTCATGTTGCATAAGAAGAAACCCTAGACCCACTCGGGATGCATCATAAAATACAATGAATCCCTTTCTACCCTCCGGTAGAGTCAACACCAGAGCGGAAGTAAGCCTATCTTTCAACTTTTTAAGCTTCTCTCACATGCCTCCGACCACTCAAATTTCTTACTCTTTTGGGTCAAAGTATTCAAGAGAGATGAAATGGACACAACACTATCCATAAACCTCAGATAATAACCTTCTAAACCTAAGAAAATTCTAATGTTGGTTAGAGTCAATGGTCTAGACCAATTTATGACTTTCTCGATTTTTCTTGGATCAACCTTACCATCCTCACAAGGGATGATATGACCAAGAAATTCCACCGGCCTCAACAAAAACACACATTTGCTATACTTGGTAAATAATGGGTGTTCCTTAAGTACTTGCAACACAACCCTCAAATGGTCCGTGCGATCACCCTTATTTTTCAAACATACAAAGATGTCGTCAAGGAAGAAAGGACATATGAATCTAGGTAACTTCGAAATAACCTATTAATGAAATCCATAAATGTCATCGGGGCATTAGTGAGACCAAAGGATATTACTTTGAATTCGAAGTGAACATATCTAGTCTGAAATGCCTTATTTGGTATATCCTTACGTCTCACCCTGAGTTGGTGATACCCCAATCTCAGGTTAAATCTTAGAACAGTTTCTTGCCACTTGGAGTCGATAAAAAAATCTTCAATGAGAGGGATAGGATACTTGTTCTTAATAGTGAATTTATTTAGTTGGCGTTAATCAATGCACATCCTAAGAGATCCATCCTTCTTCTTCACAAACAATACTGAAGAACCATATGGAGAAATACTCGGTCTAATGAAGCCTTTGTCTAGTAAATCTTTCAATTGAGCATTCAACTCTTTCAATTTGGATGGATCCATCCGATAAGGACAAATTGAAATGAGATTTGTATCCGGTAACAAGTCTATACTAAAATAAATTTCCTTTTTGGGATGAATACTGGGAAGATCATTAGGAAAGACCTCTTGAAATTTCCTCACTACGGGGACCGACTTAATATAAGGAATTTTGGAGTCTAAATCTTATACTCTTACAATATGGTATAAACACCCTTTAGAGATCACTTTACAAGCATTTAAACAAGAATGGTACGACCTCTAGGAATATAATTTCCCCCCCTCCACTCTAAAACGGTCTCAATTGGAAAGATAAACTTCACCACACTTGTTCTACATTCTTTAGCGGCAAAGAAAGCATCCTACCAATCCATACCCAATATGAAAACAAAATCAAACATACAAAGTTCTAAAAGTTCAACATACGTAACTCTATTTTGCAACATTATAGGAAAATTTCTATACACCCTCTTTGTGATAACCGACTCACCCTACCGGGGTAGACACCATAAAAGGGTCATTTAGAATGTCGGGTAAGATATGAATTTTCTTAGTTATCAAGGGAGTAACAAAACATAATGTAGCACTCGGATCAAGTAAATCATACACATCAATAGAGAAAACTTTCCACATACTGGTCACCACATCAAGACAAGTCTCTGCGATGAGCATATAATTTATTCTTCTTTGGATCATCATTAGAACAACTGCTTGTAAACTCTCCTTGTCTCTCCCCTTCATATTTGGGAAATCTCCAACCTTGTGCTCACTTTTACCAACACAAAAACAATTATCCGTCACCTTAAGACATCATTATAGTGCTTCCTGCCACACATTCTACAAGTTAGATTATTGGTTGGTGAACTAGTATCCCTTCCCTTTGAAGGCTTAGGGTTAGACACCCTATAATCACTAGCCTTAGATGAGCATAATTAGAAACCCTCTTATTAAACCTAGGATTGTCTTGAATATAATGTCTACCCTTTTGAGAACAACCATTAAAAGATCTCTCCCTCTTTGCATCCCTACTATTCCTCTTATCCCTCTGCTCTTCCACTAGTTAAACATGAACCATAAGAGGAGAAATATTCATATTTTCATGTACCATAGCCAAATGAAAATCCTCTTGCATGACATCTAGCATTGCCGTCATAAAATGGTTTATTTCATCCCTAGGGCCGAAAGCCAAAGAAGGAGCATATTTTAACAATTTAGTGAATTTCAAAGAGTATTCATGAACACTCATATCTCCTTGGTGAATGTTGATGAACTCCACCATTTTAGCTTCTAGCTTCTCCCTCGAAATGAATCTATCAAGAAAGGTCTTCTTGAACACCTCCCAAGTCTCTCTCGGAAAGAATCTATGAAGAAAAGTCATCTTGAATACCTCCCAAGTAAGCGGGCCACCCCGTAACGACCTTTTATCCCTCTATTCCATATACAGAGTTTTGGCAGCATAATTGAGTCGGTAACTTTCTAACGCTGTCTTTTAACTAGTACACAACCTCATAGCATAGAGTGATCTTGCAGATTTCATCAATGAAATCTTGGGGGTCTTCTTCAACCTTGGACCCATACTCATCCTAGTGTAATCTCGTAGACAAGAGGCCATGGTAGCAACGTTTTTGTTTAGTCGGGATACAACCTCTCAATTAGCTATGGTCGTCATGGCTTGAACTTGAGTAGTGGTTGCTTGAATTTGGGTATTAATTACTTGAGCCATTTTGACAAAAACGACCCTTATGGAACCTTCCGTTAAAGGAGGGGGATTGACCGAAGCTTGGTCATCATTCATATCTTCATCAAGAGGAGGGACTTGGTCACCACGGGGAGGAGCTCCCTTATTGGCAATCTCTTCTTCCAGTCTTGGTGCTGCATTCCTTCTCGTATTTATTGCCTATAATCACAAAAAGAGGATTAGATGCAAAATCACATAGATCTAAAATCTAGAGGAACACTATTGGACTTCAAATAAAGTGAGAGTTTCATAAGCATCACATAAATTCCTATTCGTAAGTGTGGCCTACTTCACAATTATTAATAAGAACCTACATAGATGTGGTTGTGAGAGATAGTGACTCAATGATTTTCAACCTCATGCTCGGGTACCAAGTTTTTCACATATGGGAATACCTCCTAAACGTAATCTGTGTCTTTATCCTCTTCGAGGACTAAGACTAGCCTCTTTTGTTACATCAACACATTCATAGGTTAAAATTAGCGGATATTTAAAATTTTTTAGTACTTCTACATTGAGGTTTCCATTGACCTTTACATACACATAATAGATATATATAGCGTATACATAGACCGTTTGAATAAGAAGATTACTTAGTCTTATACTTTTAGTGGACATCAATATATAGAATATAACATAGTCTCAAATTGTCGTCTCATCTCATAACCATCTAATAAGCGTATCTCAAATTGGTTCTAGCCATACATCAATGAAACAAGACCACATATAGGTCATAAAATGTTTAATATCCAATTGAAAAGGAAAGAAACATAACAGTCTTAACACTAAAACAATATGTTAGGTGTGATATTGGCATTGCTCTCAGAAATTGAGGCCCTACCCTACTTGGATGATTAAGAAATCGAAGGCTTCTTCAAGTCATCTCCAAGATCCCTTCAACAACCAAACCTAAAATGTTAGGGAAAAGGAATAAATCGGATTCGTACACCACTTGTTCTAAGTATAACACCATATGCACACATATAATAAAAACATGCTATAATTGGACATTTCATTAAGCATGCAATTTACATTGAAAACCTTTATGCACTTTCAACAAGAACATACAAAATAAATAGAACATGTTCATGAGGTCATAGGCATGTAAATCACAAGATCAACAACATAAATCCTAGTCAAGTCAACATGCATATTACATACTTGAATAAATAAACAAGTAACTCTATCATCAAGTATAATAGCAACAAACATGAATTAGAGTACAATTAACCATAACCAAAGCAAGACAATTACCGATCAATCCATATAATGTTAACAAGTGCAATGACTAATAAAAGCCCCATAACCTTACTCAAACAAGTAAACTAACAAAAATCCTGACCAATATCCCATTTAACATAACATGACATTCAAGTGTACATATCATCATACTTTAACAATGTAGACCAACATATATTCATAACTAAAACTAATCAACATATAGTATCAACAATGTTCAAGTTCATCATATAAATATCATATACCATCATAAGCAGATTGATGCATAAGAACATCATCCTAAGACTTCCTTGAAGGCTAACTAGTGCAATCTTTAGGTAGAGTCTGATACCCCTACCTAGACTATGTAAACCCCTTAGGTTATCCTAGTTAGAGTTCATTCTATTAATTCATTTTACCTTTTGGGAAAATCCTTCTAACCGACATAAGTCACATGAGCTAATATGGAATCTAATTTCATGGAACCATAGAATGAAAGACGACAGACTACCTGCCAAGGTATAACCAAACCATGAACATAGAAATCACATGGATCCACTACCTAGTATTTCTATAGGGGAAACATTGTTCAAGAACTAGGATATATAGTTGTGACACTCTTTATGATACATGCATTATATCTCCAATCTCAATAGTAAATTAGTTGTACTACGTTCCCTCTGCGCAAAAGGACACTCCTGACTCTCGTTCACTCGATGCTAAACTAGAGTCTCTTTTGAAATGTCTTTATTAACCATCCTAGATTAATGTAGTTCATAGGGTCTAAACTTTGTATAATCATTAACGTTATCATATCTCAATAAGAATTGCATGAGTGTAGTACTTTCATTACAATTCATATAAGTGAGGTCAACACATTTACATATCAGTTCATAATAACGCACATTTGTAAATCATTCACCATGCTTATAACATTTACATCTTATCCAACACCTCAAAAACCATAGTCAAAGCATTTCAATTCAACATCATACCACCATATCAATCCTAATACAAGGCATTTCTAATACAAAATCATGACTTAATAACAATTAATAATAATTTTAAGTAAATGATGGGGATCACAAGACTCACAAAGTCTCCTTCATAATTAATCTCTGAGGTCTTCCCATCAACCCCTTAAAATCTACCCAATTAGGGTGTAGTATCATCATATAAACTTCAATAAAATGATAATAACCTCATTAAATCACTATATCACAATTCATCACTAATTCATGACTTAAGATAAGATACATAGCTCAATTCACAACACACTTATTAACCTAGATCAACTTCTCAATAACTAGAATGAAAGGACGATAATTCATCCTCATTAAGTCATAATTTTTACAACAACATTATCTAATTGTAATTCAACCAATAAGCAATTCAATTGAACCAATACAATACAATTCATATGAAGATCACACCCTAAAGCTAAGGTGTAAAGTTCATCTTCTACAAACTAGACAAAACCATCAAGATATATCATAATTAAGTTATAATACATGATAATCTATTCATAAAATAAAAAAACAATCATAAATAAATCAATTCATAACATAAATTTTTAGATTGAAAAAAACCATATTTAAAGACCTACTTTTGGATTTAATTTGATGGAACCCTTTGAGGAAAAAGGTTTCACAGGTTAAACATATCCCATAAGTTCCTAATTGATGAAGATTGATGAAGGAAATTGACTCTTTTAATCCCTTAAATGGTTACCTAGATTGTTATTTAATGGATCTATTCAGTAGTAAGAGAAAGAAAATAGGAGAAAGAGAGTTTTGGGTTCGTGAGTTATAAGAGTCTTAGTTAGTCTAAATTAGGTTAGAACTTTATATAGGGAGTTAAATCACTTAATTAGACCTGGACTAACCCTTAACTAACTTCCTATATAATCTAATTAATTAATTAACCTAAGCTAAAACCTGCAGTTAAAATAGTCTCTCACATACGACACCACAAATAACACATCGTGGGTTAATCGATAGCCAGTCCCCACTTCAGTGCTGCACATCTGTCGTTTAATTTAGAGACTGGTCCAAATAGACTATTAGACAAAATGGATAAGTTCGATCGACTGATGGCATCGGTGCCCCATCGATCAACCTACACCCCGACGATTCCCCTCGTGGGTGCACACTGCCCAGGCAGTCTTTGACCCCTAAATGCTAGGGCCCTCGTCAAGGGCCATTAGATGGTCCTTGGGTAGTGGTTTTCATACATTTCACCTATGACCTAACTCTAATACCTTTTATACACCCTTCCACAAATGTTCATCATTTTTCAACCCATAAAAGCTAGTCAAATAGGCTATGGTACAGTAGATCATCATTGAACTAGTTTATGGACGTCATGGACGTTCTTGGACGTTTAGGTTTCTAGACTTCCTAAATGACTTACATTAATTAAAATGGACATTAAAACAGTTTCTAAACCTTATTACACTTATGTTAGGCTATAGAAGACGTCTTGAATTTTTGAAGTGTTATAAATGACCCATGTATTCACCTTCATTTTTTGAATATATGAAGATATCGTCAATGATTAAAATGAAAAATTAATCTCGGTAACTTCGAAACACCCTATTCATGAGATCCATAAATTACATTGGAGCATTAGTGAGACAAAAGGACAATATTAAGAAGTCATAGTGACCATATCTTGTCCGAACTATCATTTTTTGTATATCCTTGGTTCTCCCCCTAAGTTGTTGATACCCCAAACTCAATTCAATCTTAGAAAAGTATCTTTCCCCTTGGATTTTATCAGAGAAGTCATTAATTCTAGTGAGAGGATACTTGTTCTGAATAGTGACTTTATTGAGTTGGCGATACTTAATGCACCTTCTAAGAGACCCATCCTTCTTCTTCACAAACAAAATCGGAGCACCCCATGGAGAAATACTATGTCTAATTAAGCCGTTGTCTAGTAAATCTTTGAGTGTTTCTTCAACTCTTCAATTTGGCCGGATCAATACTATAAGGAGGAAATGAAATGGGATTTGTATGACTTAGCAAGTCAATACCAAAATTGATTCCCCGTTCGTGAGGGATTTTGGAAAATCATTAGGAAGGATCGTCATAAATTCCCTTTTTACGGGGACTAACTCAATAAGAGGATTTTTCGGAGTCTAAATCTTTGAATCTTACAATGAAATATAGAAAACCTTTTGAGATCATTTTTCAAGACTTAATACGAGAAATAATATGACTTTAAGTAATAGATATTCCCCCCTTAGACTCTAAAGCACGTTAATATGGAAAATTGAACTTGATAATTCTAGTTCTACAATAAATGGAAGCTAAACAATCATGCAAAAAATCCATCCCCAATATGACATCAAAATCGACCATATCAAGTTCTACTAATTAAAAATAAGTAACTCTCTTGGGAAATATTATGAGATAACTTTTATGTAACCTCTTTGCAACCACCGACTCACCTACCGGGGTAGTTACCATAAAAGGTTTATCGGAAAAAATATCAAACATTCTAGTTACCAAGGTATTAACAAACTATAATGTTTCACAGGGATCATGTAAAGAATATACATAAATAGAGAAGGCTTATAACATACCGATCACTAAATCAGGACAACTCTCTCGTCCACCCCTCAAGTTAAGTGCATAAAAGAGATTCTTCTTTGGAGGGTCTACATTAGAACCACTAGCTTGGGCTTGCCCACTACCTTTTTGTCGCCGCTTCACATTTGGAAATCACTAACCTTGTGTGCACACTTGTCACGCCCAAACAAATGTCCGTCCTAACAAGGCTATCACCGTAATGCTTCTTGCCACACTTTCCACAAGTTGGCTTCTTGTTTGGTGAGTTAGTACCTCGTCCCTTTTGAGACTTAGGGTTAGACATCCAATCATCACGATCCTTCAAAAATTTCGTAGGAACTTTATTAGAAAATTTCTTCATTAACCCAGGCTTGTCTTGTATGTCAAGCCTATCATTTGAAGAACCACCATCATAAGACCTTCCCTCTTGGTTTCCCTACTCCTTCTCTTAACCATTGTATATTTCACTTGTTTATCATGAACCATTAGACAATAAATGTTCATATTATCATGTAGCATAGCCGAATTACATTCTTCTTTCAAGTCATCCGACACTCCTGTCACAAAGTGACTCATTTCATCTCTAGGATCGGAAACCAAAGAAGGAGCATACTTTAACAATTTGGTAAATTTCAAAGAGTAATCAAGTACACTCATACTTCATTGACAAAGTTTGATGGATTCTTCCACTTTGTCTTCCCTATTCTCTCTATAAAAGAACCTATCATGAAAAGCCTTCTTGAAAATATCCCTTGTCACCATTCAACCTCTTAAAGGCCTATTGTGATTCTATTGAACGTACAATGTTTGGCCCACATGTTTGAGGTTGTAAGTGGCTAACTCGGCCTTCTCACTAGTAGTCATCCCCATAGCATAGAGAATCTTGTAGGTTTCATCTATGAATTTTTGGGGGTCTTCGACCGACTGTTCTTCGGGTATTCATTGCCTATAATCACAATAAAAAGATTACATGATAAGAGCACATAGAGTGAAGACTCTAGAGGCACGTTATAGGATTTCAATGAAAAGAAGAATTTCTTAAGCAACTCATAGTTTCCTATTCATAAATGTGGCACACTTCACAATTATGAGTAATAATCTATGTAGACATGGTTATGTGAGACATTGACTCTAAGGATATTCAACCTCATGCGCTGATACCAATTTTGTCACATTCGGGAAGTACCGCTTAGACGTAAATGGCGTCGTCATCGTCATCAAGGACTAAACTAGCCTCTTAGCATTAATCATTACATTAATAGGTTAAAAATTACAAAAAATGAAAATTTATCTTCTATATATCATGATGTTTATATAGACCTCTCACATACACATAATATATTTACATCGAGTATGCATAGAACCTTCATATAAGAAGATTACTTAGTCTTCTACTCTCTCTCTCTCTCTCTCTCTATACTGATTTGTATATGTTTGTGTGTGCGTGTACATATATATATATATATATATATATATATATATATATATATATATATATATATATCATAGTCTTAAAACTAGATGTCTCATCTCATAACCATCTAAACAAGAGTCTAACAATTGGGCGTAGCCCATAAATCAATACAATAAAAGCAATATATAGTCTATACAATCTTTAGTACTCAAATGAAAGGAAATGAACATAGTGTACTTATAATTAATCAACATACAACACTCGAATATGGCATTGCCCTTGAAGTGGTGAGGACCTACCCAACTTGAAGAATGAGAATCCAAGTATTCCTTTAAAAGTAGTCAAAAGCCATCAAAAATCCGAACCTAAATTATTGGGGAAAAAGGGAGAAAATGTGGTTAGTAATTCACTTGTACTAAGTATAGGACCATATGGATACAAACATAGAAATCAATCTAAAAAGGTATATTTAATTAAAGTATGCAATTTACTTTGAAAAACATTATGCACATTCAAGATCCATACAAATCAATAAGACATATTCATTAAGTCAATATCATGTACATCACAAACCCAACAATATTAAGGCTAGTCAAGCCAACATGCATATCCACATAATTGAGCACATAATCAAGACAACTCTATCATAAAGTTATCAGATCAACAAGCATAAATCAGATTCCGTAACATCATAACCAAATAAATAGAGGCCAAACACATGTTCAAAAGTAAAACCAACATCATATGGTGTCATCAACATGTAAGATCATCCAAAACATATCATCTACATTTATAAGAAAGTAGGTACATATATACATCATCCTAAGACTTTCCTAAAGGTTAACTAGTGCAATATATAGTTAGAGTCCCATACCCCTACCTAGACTAAGTTAAACCCTTTATGTAATCCTAATTAAAGTTCATTCCATTATAATATTTTACCTTTTGGGATCATCTTTCCTTAACCGACATTCACCACGTGAGCTAATGTTGAATCCGGTGTCATGGAACCCTACACCAAAAAAAGGCGGACTACTTGAGAAGGTAGTAGCAAAACGTGAACACAACTTCTATTGTGACTCAACTAGCTAGTACTTCTATAGGGGAAACATAGTTCAAGAACTAGCAGATTTAGTTGGGACCCTCTTTATGCTACTTGCATTATAGTCTCTAATCTCATGAGTATTTGTGATCCTATCTTCCATATGAGGGAAAGGAACTCCTCACTCTAGTTCACTCGGTGCTAATGTATGATATAGGGTCTATCCCTTAAATAATCATCGTCATCATAGCTTAATAAGAATTGCATGAGCAATGTCCTTTCATTACAATTCATACATATTAGGTTAGAATATTTACATATCACATCATAATAGACACATTGGTATGTTATTACCATCCTTATAACATTTTAATCTTAGAAAACAACTCAATAACAATAGTTAAAGACATTTCAATACAACATCATAGAAACCCTAATCTAAATTTAAGGTGTACTTCAATACGACATCATCACTTAATCACATGTAATCACAATTGAAATAAAGTATTGAGATCACAAGACTTAACCAATCTCTTTCACAATGTCATCATCAAGATATTACCATCAACCCTCTAATTAAACCCACCGGTGGGTGTATTATCATCACACAATAGTAAGAAACATACCAATGAAGTCAATCGAATCACTACACAACAATTCATCACTAGTTTATAGCCTAGAATTTGAGACATAGGTCAATAACTAAAGATTTTGAATATTTGGATTACAATATATCACAATCTACTAATAATAAGTACAAAAAAACAAAGGATAAAAATTCACACACTAACCAAGCCAATTGTATCAATACTATACAATTGTATTAAGGTTCACAACCTACGGTTAAGGGGAAATGGTAATCTTTAACAAACTAGGTCAGTCAATCAAGAATTAGTATAATGAAACCATAAAACATTTTAATCTTCTCTTAATAAACTAAAGGAATCATATATAAAGTCATTCACAAGATCAATTATGTATTACAAGAAAACCCACAAATTTAACATTTATGAAATCATCTTAAGGCAACCCTTTGGGGAAAGAGATCCCAAAGGTGAAAGAAATATAGTAATGTTTGATGGAGAAACTGATATTTTGCAACCCTAGAACCCTTCTCTTCTCTGTCTTCAATTGAGTTTCTTTGGGAGAGAGTAAGAAGAGAGAAGGAAGAGAAATTGGGTTTTGGGAATAATACGAGATGGATTTAGTCTATTATAGGAGTAATTATTTAACTTAATTAGGCCTCCCTTAAACCCTTATTGATTAACTAAACCATTAATTAATTTTAATTTAACTAACCAACACATAAAGAAAAATAGTGCTTTGAAAGACGAAACCCTGACAAACGGGCCATTTATTAATCGGGCACTGTTCATGGCCGTCTTGTGTAGTCGTCATTTCTGTCCGAGAGTTTTTCAAAAATGAAAATGGGCGAAAATGGATAAGTGTCCATTGACGCCCCGTCATTGGACCACACTTTGTCGTTGGGCTACATTGGTGAACACTGTCCCCTTACAATTATTAGCCACATCTACAAGAGTCCTCGTCAAAGTCCGTTGGATTATCCTTGGGGACTAGTAACTGAACGGTTCGACCATAAACTAACTCTAATACGTGTTAGACACCTGACCACAAAATTTCATCATTTTCTAAATCTTTAAACTTAGTCATATAGTCTAAGGCACGCTAGTACCTCTTGAACTATTTTCTGGATGCCATGGATGTTCCTTGACGTTTTGATTGTTAAACTTGCTAAATGACCTATATAAATTGTAACTGACTTATAAACAATGTTACAACTCTTATAATCTCATTTTAGGCTCTAGATTAGGCGCCAGTTTTTTTCAGAGTATTAAAGAACACTACTCACATGCAAACATATAATATCATAAACCATACACATAGTTAGGAGGACCATCACTCTACATAAAAACCATCAAACAACATCATGAAATTCAAGTAAATAGAACTACATCTATTAACTCCTTATGCATCATCCTCTATCATTTCCCATGCTATTGGAGGAACTTCATTCTCCAAGTTATATCATACTCATTTAAACATTAATAAGCACATCTTGCAATTTCTGAGTAAAACACAATCATTCCATCATTTTTAATAAACCATATTTAAGCAGTTTTTCATAAAGGATCAACATGCAACTTTTTCAACAACATATTAGGCAATCTCAACAAATCAATCTCATATAACAATTTAGGCATGCTCAGTATTTTGCCTCATGAAGGAAATTGTAAATATACATTAAAAGCACATGAACATGAAGGAATACCATACATGAAATTTTTATTTCTCATCTAATAAGAATTCAACTAAAACATGCATATCATTTATTTGGAAACACATTTTTGACAAAAGACTCAAACATTTACACAGCTACCAGGAATTCTTTGTTTTAGGATTGAATAGGAACATAAGGATATGATAAGGATATCTAACTCCTAACACCTTTTACTATTCATCATACACTGCCACTTAGTAGAAACCCATAAGGTAAAAAGGATCATACTTTAAGATTCTCAAACAAGAAACCATCAACCTTACCAAAACCACCTTACCCAAATCTCCAATTCACTGAACTTCTTGAAAAAATAACCTCAAGCCTATATCATGAACATCTAAGACTCTCAAAAGTATCATCATCTATCCATAACATCCCCTATTAGGAGAAACTTTATAATACTCTTTCAAATATCACTTCCTCCCATATAAAAAGTCACACATAACCTCTCTTGCTATCCCTCAACCTCCAAAACCAAACTCATGAAAGACAACATTCCAAAGACCATCATAGAATGAACAAGGGAAAGACATCATATAACAAAGCTCTTAACAACAATTTAATGAATGAAGAAGTGGAAATCTCCTATCATGATGTGGTTCACTTCACATTATGAACAAGACGCTAATAGATGTCTCTTTTGAGGCAATTTAAGACACTCCCATATGCAATGCTCTAATACCATATTTTTAATGACCGAAGAGCACCCGCTAGAAGTTAATGATGTACAAGACTTTGAGAAGTCACATACAAGCCTCTCGTATCATTCATTGCACAATATACTTAAAATAAGTACGAATTTAAAACCATTTTTACACATACGAACACTTTCATTAACTAGCAAGCGCAAGAATCTTTAAAAAACATCCTACCTTTACAATACCTCATTAAACAATTAATACATTAATGTCCAACACTTGGGAATAAGACCATACAAGACATGACGTAAATACTAAAATATATAAAGGAACATGTAGTTCTTGTCCTCTAAAGAATGAGGACTCACCAAATATTCATCTTCAACCCTTTGAAACCTATCAATTATATCAAGACTTCCCAATACATTCACTTACTTAAAAAAGGGAAAGAAAGGGTTAGGACATTGAATGCACTAACTATGGAAGACATCCAAAATTCATGAAAAAGGGACATTACTATAAAAGCATGATTTCATGAAATTTTGATCAAAACCTTCCTAATAAGAGTTTAAGAGACATAATATTAGTTATCAATGAAAAATAAGACAATACCCATATAATCCACATATAACCATAATCACTTAGAATACATTTAAACATTATTTCCCCTACTAAAGGTTCTCCTAAGGCC
Organism: Solanum lycopersicum; assembly: GCF_036512215.1. Taxonomy (NCBI): domain Eukaryota; kingdom Viridiplantae; phylum Streptophyta; class Magnoliopsida; order Solanales; family Solanaceae; genus Solanum; species Solanum lycopersicum. Next base: position 44,055,627 of record NC_090802.1, read on the forward strand.
CATATATGTATGATATGAAGCGGCCACCCATACAACCCCTTCACACACACCTAGATGATCCTTAAGACTACATGCATTAAAAATATTCCTTTTCATCACATAACACTTAATTTCATATTCATCAAGTAAGATTTACAATATTTCGACTCTGTACCTAGGGTTACTATAAGACTCACTTAACTAAGACATCAAGAGGCCGCCCACACATCCTCTTGAAACCTACCAAAGCAATCCTCATAGATACCCTACATAAGAACCTTTTTATTCATCATAATTTGACTAAGACAACATAATTCATTAAACCATTTGAGAGACAGTTAAAAATTAGAGGACATCACATCATGGTCTTGGAGGACATAGGGAACTCACCAAGAATCTTCAAAGCCTACTTGTGAAATGTAGAAGTAGCGTTCCATTCCACTACCTACACATTGTAGAACATATCAAATAACTAGAGTATATATCTCATATGATGATACAATGGATTAACCGACATCGACCATACTATATTGGTATCGAATCTGAAGTCTACCATACTCCAAAAAGCGTGTTCTACTTGCCAAGGGTAGAACTAGGATACATCCCATGTTGTTACATAGTTAAAAAATATCGAGGGTTTAATTTTACTCTAGTCTCATCATATGTAGAGTCAGTACCACAAGCATATCCACTCGGTCATTTGCCTTGACTTTCATATAGTTATCATTCCTTAGGTGAATTAGAGAAGATACAGCCACTTTACCTTAGAAACTTTTAATACTTTTTCTTCCCAAAGATGGGTCCACTATGGTTGCCAACCAAGGACTATTTGGATAGCTCTTACGAATTCCTTAGAGATAATTGTATTCCATTGCAGACAACCAATCCATAAGTCCATTATTCAACTAAAAAAGGATACCATTAAGATCTTTCACTTCAAGTCTTCTATTAACCTTCTTTTCTATATTAAAGGGTCTGTGTTCTTGAGCTTCTTTAATATTTAAGGTCATATTTTCTTGACATTGTTTTCATATTCAAGGTTATTAGTCATTCTTAGAAGGTAATCTTCTTAGTTTTATCGATCCTAGACTTTCATTCATCCTACATTTATACACAAATATAAAAATCTTCCCTAAGCCTACTATGTCAACAGTTAACATTCACATAACATTCATGTTTCAAAACAGTGAGACCTAACTCTACCAATGAAGACACAACAATCATAATATCTTTTCTCCATATCATTTAAGTACAATGAAGAGACAAATAAGTCTACCAACTCAAGATGCCACGTAATTCTCTAAGGACAATTCTTAGTCCGTCGTAATCTATATCATCTGCAGAAAAGAAGCATATTTGATCATATCATTATAGCACTCGTACATGATTATATAAACATCACATGAGAACTTTCATTTTATACCTTCACATATACAAGAACACACCTATATCATATCATTCTTCACTTTATACATTCATCTAAGCAATAACACCTTGCATATAGTCTTATTACATCATGTAACATACTTCACATGATACCTAGCATGATACTACTTCAATTTACATAATAATTCCGACAAGGCCATGATGATCATCTTATAAATAAAATAAACACCATCACAATAAGTGGACCATACAAATCAATAGCAATTATATATCAATTCTACATTAACTAAAGGAATAAAGTCAACTTACCTTATTCCAATAGTCAAGACCACAATTCCTTAACATATCCATAAATCCATAATATAATAGCATAATTTACTAATCAAAAAACATTAACACAATATCTAAAATAAATTCTATCATCATTATATCATAATCGTTTAAATCATTCATAATCCAAATTTAAAGATTTGACAAAATCAAGGGTTGATGGAGATTTACATTAGAAAACATCAATTATACATAATATACATCATATATAATTGTTTGATAACTTTTCATTCAAAAACCCATGACTTAGACTAAATATTGGACTTTTTCACAAACTTGAAGATCTTTGAAAATCACTTTGAAGTTGGCTGTAAGGTGATACAAAGACGTAGATGTCACATCCGGGTTTACCCCTAGATGTAACCGGCTTCGTCTATCTCTTTGAGGTCCAACACTAGCCTCTTCGCTTACATTATTACAATCATAAGTCAAAATTTTAAACTTTTGTTACTTCAACTTGGAGGTTTACATAGACTCTACATACACATAATATATATATCGAGAATGCATAGACCCTTCTTATAGGAAGGCTACATACCCTTCTACTATTATTGCACACACACACACATACACACACACACACACACACACACACACACACACACTCACACACACACACACACACACACACACACCTATATATATATATATATAAAATATTGAACATAGTCTTAAAGATTGTCTCATCTGATACCATCTAAAGATATAAAAATTTATTCATAGCCCTACATCAATGTAAACAAGCCATATATAATCTTATAGAAATCGTACTCAAATGAAAGTTGAATGAACATAAAAGTCTTAGAAAAACAAAGACACTTCATATAACATGGCATTTTGATATATAGATCAATAGATATCCATAAGTGAAGTAACTATCATATTGTATCAACAACATGCAAGTCCTTCATATACATGTCATATATCATCATAAAAATAAACATAGATAATAACATCCTCCTAAGACTCCCCTCAAGGCTAACGAGTGCAATGCTTAGGTAGAGTCCCATACCCCCTACCTAGACTAAGCTAAACCCCTTAAGTTATCCTAGTTCAAGCTCAATCCTCTAATTGATTTTACCTTTCGGGAAAATATTTATCTAACCTACATAGACTTCATGACCATGTGTGGAATCCGGTGTCATACAACCCTACACCGAAAGAAAGCAAACTAACTGCCAATGTAGTACCAAAACATAAAACATAGCAAATGTGTGGATCCTGTAGCTAGTATTCCAATGGGGGCAACATAGTTGAAGAACTAGATGATATAGTTGGGACCCTCTTTACAATCCACACATTGTAGTCTCCAATCTCAAGAGTACTTAGCGCTCCTACCGTCCCTATGTGAGAAGGAACACTACTCAATCTAGTTCACTCGGTGCTAAGCTAGAATCTCTTTTCAAAATGTTTTGAAGCCATTGATTATCAAACATAGATTAGTTTGGGTGATAGAGTCGACCCCTTGCATAATAATCATCATCAATAGGTCAATAACAATTGTGTTGGTATGAATTCTTTCATTAAATTTCATATAAGTGAGGTTAACACATTAACATTTACTATCATAAAAATGCACATTGATTGTCATCACCATCCTTATAACACATACACCTTAACTAAACTCACAACATAGTCAAGACATTTCAATTCTACATCATACCATCCTATCAGTCTTAATACAAGTAATACTGGAAAATAACATCAAGACTTAACCACAATTAATCACAGTTGGAAGAAATGATAGAGATTCTAAGACATACCAAGTCTCCTTCATAGTTCATCATTTAGGCCTTACCATAAACGCTAAATTCAATCCAATTAAGATTTTTCCCGTCATAATTCTATAATAAACTTGATAATAAGACTAGAAGATTCATTACAACTAATTTAATGCTAAATCGAAGCCTAAACTACGATACTTAGGTTAATTTCCATAACCTAGATCACTTCTCAAGAACTAGTATGAAAGACTACAAATAATTTTAATTTGTTCATTCTTAATGTAACAAAATCATATAATAGTGATCTAATTTATAATCAAGTCAATTTAATCAATCACAACCTAATTCACATCAAGATCAAACCTAGGGTTAAGGGTTAAGGATTATTATCTTTAATTTATATCAAACCATCACAAATTACCATAACCAAGTTAAAATACATGTTAATATATCCATTATATCCTAAATAAACCATAAAAAACTCAGTTCATAACATCAAATTCGTAATTGAATGATATCCACTTGAAAATCGTACTTCTGGAAATACTTTGGAGGAGAACTTTGAGGAAAGAAGTATCAATGGTGAATTAGAAACCATATCTTAAAGTTTAATGAAGATTTTATCGACAAATAGTCCTTTATAGCCCAAAAAACCTTCCCCTTGCTTGTCTACAATGGTGTCTTTTAGTAGAGAGACAAAGAAGAGAGAAGGTAGAGCGTTTATTTTATGAGTTGTGTTTAGGTTAATGAGGGTTGGGGACTTTAAATGAGGGGTTAAATTAGTTATATAATCTTCTTTTAATCCCTGAATAACCCTTAATCTAATTAATTATTTTGTTTGGAATAAACTTACATTGTGCAGGAAAATGGACCCTCATAGACGAAAAGTCGATCGGCGGTCCATTTGTGAGTCTTCTATTAGTTATGAGTCTATGAAACTTAGCCTCTTCAATGAAATGGTGTTTCTAGATTATTGAAATCGACGCCCAATCGATCAACACATGTCCTGTCGATTGACCCTTCATGGGTGCACACTGCCCAGACAGTGTTGACACCAATGTGCAAGGGTCCTCCTAAAGAGCCCTTGGTTGGTCCTTGGGGAGTCTTAACCGGACGTTTGTACCATGAATCACCTTAAACACATGTTATACACTATTCTACCTAATATCACGAATTTCTGACTCCTAAAAGTTAATCAAAAAGGCTAAGAAAAGGTTGTGCCCCTTAAAACTAGTTTTCGAAAGGCATGAATGTTCATGGATGTTCTGATTCCTAAACATACTAAATGTCCTATTTTTATTGAATTGGATATTAAAATATTTTTTAGACATCAACACTTATGTTAGGCTGTAAGACAAATCTTGGATTTTCGTAATGTTACATTATCCCCATGAGGTAGGAATGTTCGTCCATGGATGACACTAAAATTTTTTTGAAGGAAAAAATAGACTAAAGACTACTAACCCAACAAATAAACAATATCAAAATAACATAAATTATATGATCCCAACAAGGCAGTTTCAAAACATTCATTAGCACGCATAAGGTTGAAACACTTCATCATGAGGCATTTCCTTCTAACAACAACACATAACGTTGAAACACTTCATCATGAGGCATTTCCTTCTCACAACACACATGAGCTCATCATACATTTAATGAGTGAATGATAACAAATTTCAACTTATCAAAATTCTATATATTATTTTGTTAAGAGTCACCATATCAAAATGCACAACATATCTCAAACAAACCATAAGGAAATTTTTTAAAGTTTTATGCAACAACTTGTTGTGATTCAGTATAACACGACCCAAAAATTCACCTTTATGCAAGACTTCCCTAAATATCGTGAAACTTCAATTTGTAGTCATAATTATACTATTAAAAAGAATGGCTAACCCTAATTATAAAAAAATGAGGGTAATAGGACTTTATGTCGGCCTCGGCCTCCTATGTGGCACCCTCAACTAGGTGATACTTTCATAAAACATTTACGGAAACTAAGTGTTTATTCTTTACCTTCTTGACTTGCCGATAATGAATTTGAACAGGAACTTTCTCCTAAGAGAGGTTATCCTTGAGACCAAGAACCTCAATAGGAAGAATAGACACAGGATGACCAATACAGTTTTTAATCATAGAAACATGAAAAACCAGATGTACCGATGCCAATTCACTAGGAATATTCGATTCATAGGCAACCATACTAAACTTTTGAAAGATCACATAGGGACCCACAAAAGGGGTTTCAAATTCACTTTCTTGAAAAATCTAACCACCCTTTCATTGGTGAAATTTTCAAATACAATTTATCACCTTCTTCAAACTCCAAATCCCTTCTCCTACGATCGACATAATACTTTTGCCGACTATATGCCGTTTGCAACTGGTTCAGTATGATATGATGTTTCTCCATAGTTTTATAAATAAAATCGGGATAGAGAAGCGAAGGTTCCCACTTCAAAATACCCTATAGGATACCTACACGTATCTTTAACGATTTGAATAGTATGCTCCTCATGACCAACCATTTTGGGATGAGAAATGGTACTGAACTTCACCTTAATACCCAATCATTTTTGAAAATACCTCTAAAACCTATATGTGAATTGTGCACCCTTATCCGATATGATTCATAACGGAATACCACGGTGACACACAATCTCATCTATAAAGGTCCCAACATAATCTTTCACTGAATAAGTAGAATTAATGGGAATAAAGTGAGCGGACTTGGTCAACCTATCCAAAACAACCCATATAAAGTCATATTGTCTTTGTGTCAGAGGAAAACCCACTACAAAGTACATATTGATGTCTTCCCACATTCCTGTATGAATTTGGATCTCTTGCTGTAAATTAAGTTACCCGGCTTTTGATGTTTGACTTTAACTTGTTGGCAATTTAGAAACTTAGAGACAAACTCCATTATTTCCCTCTTCATTCCTTTCCACTGATATACTTCCGTAATGTCATGGTACATTTTTATCAAACCCAGATGAATCGAGTAGTTGAATTGATGTACCATGGTCTCACGGTACTTTCAATGCTTTTTCAATAAGATTGGTGTGTGTCTAAAGCCTTTTTTTGGTAATTTGTATATGTTTTTTTATTTTTTTGCAGGAAAGTTGTCTTAAACAAAAATATAGAAGGCAATGAAGAATTAGTACAGAAGTGACCCATGAAGGCCATCGACGGCCCGTTATCCTATCGATGGATCGTAGGCGGTGAGCATCGATTGGAGTTTAAGTTATTTGGAAACAACTCGCGGAATTTCGACTAAGTGTGGGACTACAGAAGGATTAAAAGTCCGTCGGTTGATCTACAGACAGTTTTGGCAAAATGTCTATTTGGTAAGAGAATATCCCAATACCCGATGTTGAAAAAAAGTAAGTATGGAACAAAGAAAAGAATCGAGGGACCGTAGGTGAACCGATGGACCGTGTTATTGTTCCATGGATTTGATAAGAGAGGATGCAAAGTGAAGGCTGAAAAAAGATGCTAACTATGCGCCGACGGTGGAAGTTGATGGTCCCTCATTTGATCGACGAACCATCTGTGGGGGTAGTCAAATGAAGCCACGTTTTGGACAAACTTTCCTTATTTGAACTTGTTTTAATTTAAGACTCTATTTTCTTATAGATTGGGTGTAAAACATCATTTTTGGGGTTTGATTCTATGACTAGTTTCTTAGATTTATTCTTGGAGATTTTTCTTTGCAACTTGGGCATTAATTCAAATTTTCGGATTTGGTCTTCAATATTATTGTGTGATTCGATGTTGAATTTCTTGGTTTTCATCAAATTTTTCAAAGTAAGTTCATGATTTATTATTTATCAGTTATGAATTGTGTTCTTCTAAGAATGGGTAACTAAATCCACAAATAGGGTTGTGGGAACCCATTGATGATTAACAAAATAAACCTAGCTAAATAATAATTCTCAATTATTTAATTGCATGCATAGATAATCCTTTCGTTTTGAGACGGCTTTATAATGAGTGCACACATTAGAACTCGCTTTATTTCTACTTGCGTGACCAACGGGGTGGTTAAGAGGAAAACAATTGTCGACATAAATTTAGTGGGATACTATCTAATGGACTAGTTAAGAAATCGAGTTAATAGTGTTCCCTCACTCATTAATTGAAGAGTCCTCAATATGGTTCACTGAGTTACCCTATAATTTGATATATACATCGGACAAGTTGAGTGATGTGTTTGTAGCACAACACTAACCGGTGTCTAAAAATCTCAACCATAAAGATAGAGTGGATAACTTTGTGGCATTGCCTAGGGAATCGGTAAGCAGCTCATGGCATAGATTCACCTCATTCGTAAAAAGTGTCCAAAACTACCACATTGTTGATGAGTCGTTAAGAGAGTACTTCTATCGGGGGCAAGATTATAATAATAAGTCAGTATTTGATACTATTGCTAGTGATTCTTATTGTGAGTGCACATATGCATAGATCACGGTAAAGTCAAAGAAAATCTCTCGCAACAATAAGGCTTGGTGCACCAGTAAGTCAGACACTAGGAGAAACACCTTTGAAGTGCAAGTTACACATAACCCGGCCATAGATGAAAATTGGTGAAGAGATGGCTCAAATGAGAGCTAAGCTTGGGTTGGTATTGAAACATGTCACTAGGGGTGAAGAGAAAGTAAATCCGGTGAATTATTTGACCAAACCACCACCTCCAGCGGATGACTACTACTATGAAAAGGACTCTTATGTAATGAATGAGCAGACGGAGGGTTTCCGACCTAACGCCCAAGGATCCAATCATGATAATTGGCGCCAAGGTCAATAAAATCAAGGTCAAAACTATTTGAATTAAAATAGAGGGGGACATAATGTTCGAGTTGGAAACTATAACACTGAAAACAACTTCAGACAGGGAAACTATGCAAAAAAAATGATCTATGTAGGCCCTATGTTCCAGCTCAAAATCTAGAAGTTTCTCCTATGCATGGTAGAGGTAGTATGGTACGAGTTGAAGATATGTTACAAAAGATGAGGAGTTAGTTTGATTCTAGTTTTGAACGCGCCTAGGAGTTGAGAGTTTATTTTGCTAATATCGTTCAAAAGGTTGATGCATATGTTGTCTCAATCAAGCATCTTGAGTTTCAAATAGACCAATTGCGTATAATTATTAACCCACATCATCCAAGTACTCTTCCTTGATATACATTTTAAAATATGAAAAATGATGAAAATTCCATGGAAGTCATTACTTGAGGGGGTAATCAAATCATTGATCCACCTATGCCGTCTAGAGTAGAAGAAGAGATGACAAAAGATGTTGACATAGAGGAAGATAGTGGTGAGTTGGTAGACAAAGCGGTGAAAGAAGCAGAGATACCCCAAATGCTGATCCTCGTTACAAGACTACCACCACCATTCCCACAAAAATTGGTGAAGAAGACCGATGATTATAAATACCGGCGTTTTATTACTACATTGAAATATATTTAAATCAATGTCGCTTTGATAGAAGCTCTTGAACAAATGCCCGGTTATGCCAAGTGTATAAAAGATATGCTTAAAAATAATAGATCTCTGAGTTTTGAGGATGATAAGCGACTAAATCATTGTAGTGCTATTTCTACAAGGCCTCTTGTGCAAAATAAAGAAAATTCGGGTTCTTTTACTATTCCATGAACCAGCGATTTGTTGCACTTTGCTTAAGCATTATGTGATGTCGGTGAAAGCATAAATTTCATGCCAATATCCATTTAATATAAACTGGGTTTGGCTGACCCAAAGCCCACTGCTATGTGGTTACTAATGTTCGATCGAATAGTGAAGAGGCATATTGAGATACACTATGATGTGTCAGTAAAGGTGGAGTTGTTTAAATTTTCGGCCGATTTTTTTATTCTTGACTGCGTGGTAGATTTTGAGGCGCCTATTATTATTGTGAGGTTGTTCCTTGCTACTGGTCGCGCCTTGGTTGATATAGTAAGAGGGAAGATGAAGTTTAGGCTAAACAATGAATAAGAAACTTTCAACATTTGTAGGTCCTTTAAGTAGATTAGTAAGCTCCAAATGGTATTTGTTATATCCTATAGGGTTGAGAGTTTGTCTGGTGAGCTTCAAATTGTACTTGTTATACTTTACAGGGTTGAAAGTAGGTTTGAGGTAAATATCAAAGAGAGCCTTGTAGTTGAGGCACTAGTGGCAGTAATCACGAATTTTGAGGGTGATGGTATTTAAGAGTATGGGTCGTTGCGTACGGCACTTAATCAAAGTGAATTTTGGTTCAAAACATAGAAATTGGAGTTGGATATGCAACATCGCGAGCCTTGACATACAAAACCATCTATTATGGAGGCCCAAAATTTAGATCTTAAGGGTCTACAACCTTATTTGAAGTATATATTCATGGGAAGAGATGACAATTTGGCGGTAATCATTGCATCAGATTTGACTTTGGAACAAGTAGATTGTCTTGTAAAAGTTTAAAGATATTCAAATGAGCCATTGGTTTGACTATTGCTCACATTATTAGGATCCCAACCGGTATTTGTTTACACAAAATTTAACTCATACCCGATCACAAGTAAAGTATTGATCACCAAAGACGTTTGAATCAACCTATGCAAGAGGTAGTTAAGAAACAGATTATTAAGTGGTTGGATGCCGGAGTCATATATCCTACTGCAGATATTAATTGGTTATGCCATGTTGAATGCGTGCCTAAAAAGGGGGAATGAAAGTGGTTCCTAATAAGAAGAATGAGCTTGTTCCAATGAGATCGGTGACAGGAGAGAGTTTGTATGGATTACCAGAAGTTTAATGTATGACTGATAAGGACCATTTCCCTATGCCTTTCAGGGATAAGACGTTACATAGACTCGCAGGAAAAGGATGGTACTGTTTTCTTGAGGGTTATTCGAGTTAAAATAAAATCTCTATTGCACCGAAGGATCAAGAGAAAACCACCTTTACTTTCCCTTATGGTATATTCACATTCAAGATGAGGCCTTTTGGGTTGTGTAATGTACCGGCTACTTTTACGAGATGTATGATGTTGATATTCTTTGATATGGTAGAGGACACTAGTAAGGTGTTTATGGATGAATTTTTAGTTGTTGGCGACTCTTTTTATTGTTTTTTTAATCAATTGGATGAGGTTCTCAAAAGATGTGATGATTGAAACTTTGTGCTAAAGTAGGAAAATATCACTTCATGTTGAAAGAGGGTATTGTACTAGGTCATCAAATAACAAAGAAGGGGATAGAGGTTGATCGAGCAAAAGTTGAGGTTATAGAGAGACCTCCTCAACCTATCCCTATAAAAGGTGTGTGATGTTTTCTTGATCATGCGGGATTCTTACAGAGGTTTGTTATGGATTTCTCAAAAATTGCACATCCCTATGTGCAAGTTACTTGAAAATGAATGTAAATTCTATTTAGATTAATCTTGTCTGAAGACATTTGGAGAGTCGAAGGAGAAGTAGGTGTCTACGCCCATAATTATTTCCCCAAATTTGAGAAAGAAGTTTTAGGTGATGTGTGAAAAACTACACTATGACTGAACAAGAGCTCCTTGCAGTGGTATTTACTTTTGAAAATTATTTCTCCTATTTGATTTGGACTAGAATTATAGTACATACTGACAAGTCTGCTTTGAGATATTTGATGTCAATGTAGTATGTGAAACTAAGGTTTATTAGATGGGTGCTACTATCGCAAGAATTTGATTTGAGGTAAAATATAAACAAGGGACTGAAAATCAAGTTGTCGATCACTTGTCCATATTAGAGAATGAATCTATGCAAGAGTTGGGTGAAAAGTTTTAAATTGATGATAACTTCCTTAATGAGCATGTATTGGCCGCTTCTCATGACTTGATTCCATGGTTTTCTGATTTTATGAATTTTCTGGCTAATGGTATAGTCCCATCGGACATGTCCTTCCATCAGAGAAAAAAGTTCATGCATGGTCTGAAAATGTTCTTTTGGGATGAGTCTTACATATACCAGAGTTGTGCTGATGGGCTTATTCGTTGTTGAAAGATGGAAGTTAAGATGCTATGTGTTTGTGAGGCATGCCATTCCTCGCTTGTAGGTGGGCATCATAGTGGTATCCGGAATGCCCATAAGATTTTGGAGTGTGGGTACTATTTTCCAAAGATATGGAGGCATTTCGAAAAGGCAAGAGCTCCATTCAAATCCCATGCTAGTGATTGAGTTGTTTTATATATGCGGCAATGATTTTATGGGCCCATTGTTAAGTTCTCATGGGATGAAAATATCCTTGTGGCGGTATATTATGTGTCAAAATGGGTGGAAACCATGGTACATGCCAACAATAAAGGGAAGAGTGTCACCACTTTCTTGAAAAAAGATATCTTCTACATATTTGGCACACCTAGGTCCATTATTATTGATGGGGAACCCACTTCACAACAAGTTTTTCAAAGAGCTATTGAAAAAATATAAGGTTCGCGACAATGTAGCCACTCCGTACCATCCACTAACCAGTGGCCAAGTTGAAGTGTCTGGCAGAGAAATTAAGCAGATCCTGTCGACAACGGTGTATGCCAATAGAACAGATTGGTCAAGGAGGCTTGATGATGCTCTTTGGGCTTACCAAATTGAATACAATACCCCCATAGGTATGTTTGCATACAAACTTGTATATAGTAAGGCTTGTCAATTGCTTATTGAGTTAGAGAACAAGGGCATGTGGGCGATGAAAAAATTAAAGATTGAGTGGAATAAAGTCGTGGAATAGAGAATTAATGGGTTGAATGAGCTTGATGAGTTTCTTCTAAAAGCATATGAAAGTTCAGCTGTCCACAAAGATAAGATGAAGAAGTGTCATGACCAAATGATTGAGAAGCTCGAATTTGCAGTTAGGGACTTAGTGTTTTTTTTAAATCTAGGTTGCGCTTGTTTTCGAGCAAATTCAAGTCCAAATGGACTGTCCATTCTTGATTACTAGAGTGTTCCAACATGGAGTGGTTTAGCTGGAGAACAAGGAGGGTGCAAGTTTCACGTTAAATGGGCAAAGAATTAATATCTATCTAGGCGATACGGAGAGTCACCATGATGTGGTTATGGCTTATCACCTTGATTAAGTCTGAGTAATCAAGGATCTTACGTCATGCAGTGACATTAAATCAAGCCCTTTTTGGGAGGCAACCGAATGTGTATCCTCTAGCAAACAATAGGTTTTTCTTTTCTTTGTAGGAATATATGCATTCTTTTATTGGTTTTGTTTTACTCCATTTCATATATTAATTTTTTTTAGATTCGATTTAGAGTAGTTTAGGGTGTATGTCTAAATAGTGTCCCAAAAACATAAAAAGAGTAGCTTCATGGGTGCTCAATGTATTGGGACAAAACCACAAGAATTCTACAAAAATTGGTTTGGTTCACATATCTATAGACCAATCAATGAGTCTTCGTTCAATCGATGGACCGTCAATGGTGTCCGTATATCCCAGGTATGTCTTCAAAGTTTTTCAAAAGTTAGGGCACAATTGACAGTCCTGTACCGTCAGTTCAAAAAACCAATGAACAGACTCGATCCGACCGGCTATATTAAAATACACTTATTCATTTACCCCCCACATCATTTAAAATTCTCTCACAACCTTTTTCCTCCCCTTATTTTATCCTCTCTTCCTTAACTTCTACAATCACTTCCTTCCATTTTCTTTCAAAATTATCAAAATCTCCGGTTTGTGTTTGAAGGAAAGCAGAAAGGTTGGTGATGCAAGATCCCCCAATCATTCACTTCCCTAAATTTTATAGGTATTTAATTCCCCTCTACTTAAAGAATTCTCGTTCATTGTCTTTTGGATCCAAAAAAATTGTATGTGGATCTTGACATAGGGACAAATTTTCACATTAAATTTGTGAAAATTGCAATCTAGGTCCCTTAGAATGATATAAAGTGAATAGGTTTGGGGTAGAACTTGTTTAAATGCAATGTTTTTGTTGTTTTAAAGCTTAGGGATTGACAGTCTTATAGAATCCATGATAGAAATTTGCAAAATCAACGCTCTAAGGATGACGAATTAGTCCTCTAACTTGTACGATGTGTTGGGTCTAATTTTTGATGTCCTTATAATTGTCCATTTGTGGGGTTATAATTAACTCCTAAAACCTTGTCTCTTACTAACTTGATGAGACCCCATTTACGGATCGTCAACTGATCGACGCACCATCAATGGGGTCCATCGATGGCTAAACTCTGAATCTGCCTCAACTTTTGAGTGACAAAATTAGACTATGGTCCGTCGATTAATCCACAGCCATTCTGCACATCCATCATTTCTCACAGCAACCCTTATTTCTGAATAGTTTTGAATTATTGTGAGTGTCAAATGATGGAAGAGGACTAAATTTTGTCGATTGATCGATGGGCCATTATTCACGTCCGGCGTTTCTAACTTAGTGGTCTGTGAAGTGTCGACCTCTAAAATTTTCTAAGTTTCCAGTGATGGATATTATCGATGGAGTATCATTTAAACGACGGAAAATCAATAGTGCCAATCTCCCAATTCTGCAATTTTGCAATGACTTGTAACTTCTTTTTCCAAATTATGTCTCAATTATGTTGCTTGTGTAGATAGATTAAAATGAGAATAAAAAGATGCTTTTCAGTTATTGAATTCCCTAAAACCGGATATCATGTATTCTAGGGGGAGGTCCAAGTTTGTGTCTCTTTCTTAACAGGTTATAGGTATGTCAGATGATGAGAAGGATCAAAAATACGTGTCCCCTAGAACCCGAACACATACAGCAGCTGCTAGAGCCACTCAGTGCACCCCTGAGAAGGTGGCGCCTGGCGTAATCACTTCCTCCCATTCATATGAAGAGAAAACAATGACCGTGCCCACTGACTAGGTCGGCCTCGAGTTTTGAGTGAGCATCCGTATTCGAAGAGGCTTGATGTTCAGAATCGGCCAACTATAAAGGGTTGAATTAGGCTACTTCCTCTGGTTCTGGATCACAGCGAGCCACTCTATCAGACGTTCACGCTTGCAATGCCACTTCTAATGAGGTCCAGAGTTTGGAGTTATTTTCGGCACCCCAAAATGAGGTCCTTACACCGGTTGCAGATGAGACAAACCGATGGTGCTTCGATGTCTAGTACAAGGTATACAAGGATGCCAGTTTTCTGAATGATAAAGGGGTGATGACTCGGATGTTGAAAGTTGAGTGGCGAGTTCTTACAGTGAGCCTTCACAAAGTCACATAAGTGCATGACTTGTTTACCCGCCACTGGCTTGACTGGATGGCGAGGAGTGTGGGGTCCTAAAGTGAGTAGATTGCGCGAGAATTCTATGCATCATACGCAGCGACTCTCCGAGGTGCTTTGGATAGGTGGCCGAAACCTGCCAATCATGCCCCACTCAATAATGTTCCAGCTGAAAGCTACCAGGTGGATATCTATGCTACTTCAACCCGCTGCTTCCTATAAACTGGGTTCACTGATGCCGCGATGGTTCCCCTCACCCTGGAGTTCAAATAAAGGTGAAGCATTGTCAGGAGTGGCCATTTTTAAAGGAACAGATATCTGAGAGAGTCCACAAAGAGGTGGATTACACAAACTTATTCTATTGACTGTGAGGGAGCAGACCAGGTGTTGTACCCCAGAGGCCTTATAAAGAAGGTGAACCTTACTTTTGCACCCATGTTCTTCTAGCTATTAGTCCACCGCCGCCTATCCCTCACGGCTGTATATAAAATACTTACTAGGAATAGAATGGTCTTGGTAGCAGCTTTTGTAGCTGGGAAAGAGATTGAATTAGCGAAGTTGTTAATCTCTGTGATACATGAGAGGTCCTTTAAGGCCTCTACCACCAACTTATTCCCCAGTATAATTTTCTAATTATGTAGGGATGCTGGAGTGCCCTTTTGGCACTGTGATGTCCTCTATACTCTGACTGATATTGTGAATATCGGTCTCTTTAGGGATGAGGCAAAAGTGGCGGCACCAGGCGAGGACCCAGAGTTGATTTGAAGTTGCTTGGTTTGAACTTGGTGGATACGATATATAAAGCCCAAGGGGCTGAACCTGCCACTTCAGAGCCTATTCATACCACACCGGCAGATTCAACCCCTTGCACAAGCAGGGCGCCTAGTTCCTCCCGGTCTACTCTACCATTAGAAACACTAGTCCCAATTGCTAGGGTCTTGAAGTTAGACAGCCAGTTGGCCACCTTGCTGCATCACATCCATCCTTGAGTTTAGAGATCTATTTTTGATGCTCAGGACCGAATTGAGAAGAGGTTGGCTCAGAAGACGGAGTGACATATTTAGGCAGTCCACAAACACCTCCATGTGTTAGAGTTTAGAGTTCTGGCACGCCCAGCCCCCACCATTTATTTGACGACTCTTCAGGAATATGTGGACAGTATGCGGGCACACCTTGATAGTATACTTGAGATTAGGGTACCCGAGCTCGATAGTGCACCTGTGGAGCTCGCGGATGTCAAAGTGCTTACTGTAATGTTCACTACCACCACTACACTATTTCATGCGCCACGTGAGCGTGTTAAGAGGCACCGTTCAAGCCATACAACTGAGGGTGAGGATGTACATGCTCAAAAGAAGGAGTAAATTAATTTGGAGGATGCGAACAGAGCCTCGTTGCATCAGGAGGAGGACCGTCAGATGAGGTCTAGAGAGTTGGTTGTTGGGGCGTCTAGCTCTTCAGTGAAGGTTGTTGAAAGGAGCACCATGGAGGGTGAAGATTAGGTTGTGGGCACTACACAGGGTATCCCTAATGATGGTGCGGGTTCTGGGAAAACCAAACCCGCCTTCTCGATGATCTTTTGTGCTATGTGCCTCATGTTTTCTTCACCTACCACCATATCTTAACATTTCATATGCATTGGGGACAATTGCATGTTTCTTTTGTTGGTGGTGGGTTAAATGGAAAGTGAGTGCTAGGGTAAATTTTAAGTAACCCAACTCACAATCCTCTCTTTGTGGTTTTCTTACATGTGTTCTTTTTCCTAAACAGACTGAATATTTTTCTATTGAACCGACATATGTCGTAACTTGTACAAAGGCTGAAAGTGATATATGAAGCATGATGTATAAACTTAGATGATATCCCATTTTAAGAAAGTGCTTGCATGAATAGGTTTATTGAATGTTGAATGTTGATATTAATTATGACACAGAGATTGACCCACTTCACTCTAACACTCAAACTAGGTGAACGAGAATCTGATAGTGTAATGAGTTGTCAAGATAGTATGAGGAGATTTGATTGTTCCTCTGTTGGTACATATCTAGAACTTACGCGCTTGGTTCTGCAAAAGGAATCTCTGTTAGACAAATACGAAAGGATCGTAGGACCTTGTTTAAATTAGTAAACATCTAGCCTAAAGTGAAGTTAGGTGGATGAAGTTAGCCTATATTAGACCTTTGTTTTCTTTACCAACTCTACTTCCCTGGGTATACTGTGTTGGCCTTGGACCCTCCTTGGATAGGTGAACCAAAATATAGGCCAATATCATAAGTTCATGGTGGCTGATGCTGAATCTAACCTCGTCTTGGAGGTGATCCAACCTTGGGTAATGTGTACCTCGACTCATGGCAAAACCATATGTTGAGGGTGGCTATTATAATTGATGACCTGAAAAGTGGGTATGAAAAAGTGTAATGTGGAAAAGAATATGGATAATGAACAAGAGAAATGACTTAGTCAAAATTGTAAACTGAATATAAAAAAAAAAGAAAGAGAAAAAGAGTGTTGAACAAAAATAAGTAAGAGTCACTTCCACAAAAGTGAAATTAAGATAAATATGTCATGAAAAGTGGGGCATAATAGATAATGAAATAGGTGGTATGCTTCGCCGTAATATCAAGAAGGAAAACAAGTCAATAAAATGTACCCATATGTTCCATTCCTTACCCTAAGATTTCGTGACATTCAAAGAATATCCTATCGTGATTTTAGGAGTTTAATATGGTGAACTTAAGCAGTGAAAATAAGGGCAAGACTATGGCGATGAGTACCAACTTGGTGTGAATTTGTTTTGAGCATGAGTGTTGAAAAATGATCCGTATACTCAAAGATAAATTCACTATCTCAAAAAGCAATATATTTTTTTAAGTGAGGGCACTAGTTGCAGTATTAGAAAGTTGGTACCTTAGCCAGAGACAAAAGAGTAGAGGTGGCAGTGCATGGTGAGTCTCTATCATGGTCTGATTGACATGAGTAAGCCTATAACGCGTATAAGAAGAAACATGCACTAATGCAACGACAAAAGTTGGGATTGTTATCAATGTGATTGTGGAAGCTTAAAAGAGTATACTTGTGTAAAAAGTTAGTCATAGTATGTCGCTTTATTACAAACAACAAATTTAAATCGTAGTGTTGATTTACCGTTGTTATACGGTACATTCAATGCTTTTTCCTTAATATTGGTGTGTGTCTACATCATTTTGTAGTAATTTAAATATGTTATTGTCTATGTTTTGTAGGGAAGTTGTCAAAAACTAAAATGCATAAGGTTGTGAAGAATCAGTGCAGAAGTTCCACGAAGGCCATCGATGACCCTTCATCTTATCGATGGGCCGTCATCCTATCGATGGATCGTAGGTGGTGACTGTCCATAGAAGGTTCTGGCATCTCGAAGCAACTCATAGAATTATCACTAAGTGTGGGACTACGGAAGGATCGACTGTCCATCGGTTGATTGACGGTCCGCCTGTTCACCCACAGACTATCCTGGCAAAACATCAATTTGATCAGAGAATTTCCTTGTACCCGATGTTTCAGAAAAGATAAGTATGGAAAAACAAGAACCATCGATGGACTGTTGTTGAATTGGCGGACCGTGTTGTTCGTTCATCGATTGGATTAGAGAAGATGCAAAGTGAAGGCTGAGAAAGATACTATGTATGGACTCAAGGTTCTTTTACTCTTGGGTAAAAGTAGTCAAGGGAGATTCAGTGGATCAAAAACCATACACGAACCTCTAATAAAGACCTGCTAAACTTAAGAAACTCATAATATCTGTTGGAGTCAAAGGTCTAGGCAAAATTTTCACCGCCTCCGTTTTCCTTGGATCAACCTCAACTTCTTCACTAGAGATGATATGACAAAGAAATATCACCGACCTCAACCAAAAATCAAATATGATATAGTAGGCAATGTGGTATAGACAAACTTTCTAGATCATTTTGCATTCGTTTAGACAAGAGATAACACGACCTCAAGGAATAGAGTTTAGAGTTTCCCCCCTTCCTCTAAACAATGGGTTCATTTGGAAAATTAAACCTCACCACTCTTTTCCTACAATAAATAGAAGAAAAGGAATCATGCAACTAATCCATAGCCAATATAATGTAAAAATATATCATATCTAGTTCTACTAGATCAACATGAGAAACTATATTAGGCCACTTCATAGTAGAATTTTTATACACCCTTTTTTGCAACAACTGACTCACCCAACGATGTAGACATTATAAAAGGTTCATGCAAAACACCATGGTAAAAATTAAACTTTTAGTATACTAGAGGAGTAACAAATAATAAAGTAGCATTGGGATAAAGTAAAGCATATATATCAAAAGAGAAGACTTTTAACCTACCAGTCAGAACATCGGTAGAAGTCTCTTGCTCACCCTAAAGAGGAGAGAATATAAGAGGTACTTCTTTGGTGCCTAATTAGAACCACTTGATTGAGCTTGACCACTACCCTTTTCTTAACTCCTCACATTAGGAAAATCCCTTATCTTGTGTTCACTCTTTCTACAACCAAAATAATTGTTCGTCCCTTTAAGATAATCACCATAGTGCTTCTTGACAGACTTACAACAAGTTGTCTTCTTGATTTTTGAATTATTAATGTTTCCCTTCTTAAACTTGGGGTTATAAACCCTATCACCACTAGACTTTGGGAACTTGGAAGGGAATTGATTTGAAACCCGCTTCTTAAACCTAGGCTTGTCCTGTATCTCTCTTTGAATCTCTACCCTTCTTCCTATCCCTTGCCTCATACTCATGCTTGTGATGCACTATAAGACGAGAAATGTTCATGTTGTCGTGTAGCATAGATGAATGACACTCCTCATGCAAATCATCTCACACCCCTATCTCAAAATGGCTCATTTCATCTCTAGGATCGGAATTAAAGAAGGAGCATATTTTGAAAACTCTATAAAGTTCAAGGAGTATTCATGAACACTAATACCTCCTTGGCTAAGGTTGATGAAATACACCACTTTAGCCTCACTCTACTCCCTAGGAAAGAACCGATCTAGAAAAGCCTTCTTAAAAATCTCCCTAGTCAAAGAACCACCGCTCAATGGCCTATTATCTCTCCATTGCACAAATGATATTCGAGCCATCTCGTTAAGGTTATAAGTAGCAAACTCATTCTTCACACTTGTGGAGACCCCAAAGATAAAAGTATTTTATAGACTTCATCAATGAATTCACGGTTGACTCCCTCAACTTAGACTCATAGAAGGTTTAAGGGTTAATTCAAGTGAAGTCACTTAGACGGGAAGCCAAAGTAGTGATTTTTTTATGGGGATGTGGTATAATCTACAAGTTGGCTTGGGCCGTCATAGCTTGGTGTTGAACAATGGAGGGTTGGTCAAATTTTATGAGGGCATCCCTCATATATCCACCCGTCAAGGGTGGAGGATTGACCATGGTTTGGTCAACATTACCATTTTATTCGAGTGGAGGAACTTGCTCACCATGGAGAGAAGCTCCCGCATTGGTAACTTCCTTTAGAAGTCTTTGTGTCGCATTACTTCGATTGTTCATTCTTCCTAGAAGCACAATAATAGGTTATATGAAAAACCACACCATAAGTATACTCTAATGGCACGATATAAGATTTTCAAGCAAATGAGAATTTCTTAGGCACTATGTAAGTTCGCATTCATAAGTGTGACGCGCTTCACAGTTATGAACACGAACTCACATAGACCTGATGGAGAGAGACATCAATTCTATGATAATTCAATTTCATGCTTTGATAAAAGTTTGGCACATGCAGGTTTACCCCCTAGATGTAACAGGCCAGGCCTCGTCTCCCTCTTTAAGGACTAACACTAGCCTCTTAGCTTACATCATCACATTCATTAGTCGAATTTAGCGGAAAATTTAAAACATTTACCACTTCTACTTGGAGGTTTACATAGACCTCGACATACACATAATATATATATATATATCAAGTATACATAGACCCTTTGAAGAGGAAGGTTACATAGCCTTCTACTTTTATTGCACATACATGTAAACATTATGTAGAGCATAGTCTCAAGGATTGTCTCATATCTTACCATTTAAATATCATAGAAATTTGGGCATATCCCTAGATCAATGTAAAGAAGCCACATATAGAATTATACAAATCGTACTCAAATGAAAGTGAAATAAACATACAAGTCGTATAAAAATAAAGCTACTTCATAATCAAGATATTGGCATCGCCCTCGAAAAGTGAGGACCTACCCACATGGATGGTAGAGAATACCCTAGTCCTCTTCAAGTTGTCTTGAATGAGCTTTCAACGATCAGAACCTAAAATATTTGGGAAAAAGGAAGAAATGGGGTTAGTACACCAATTGTACTATGTATTATACCATAGGAAGATATATTTATAAAACATGCTAAGAAAGGACTTTTCTATAAGTATGCATTTTTCTTTAAAACTTATTCGCATATTCAACAATACCACACAAATAATATTTCACATTTATTAAGTCATAGGTATGATCATCACAATACCACAATATCAAGTCTAGTCCAACCAAACATTCCCACTATACAAGTATATACATATTCAAGTAACTATACATCCAAGTCCTATTAAACAATAAGCATGAATAAGAGTACATTTTATTATAGCGAAGCAAGACAATTACCCATGAACCCCTATCATGTCAACAAGTGCAATGACCAAGCAAAGATCCATAACCTTACTCAATCAAGTAACCCAACAAGAATTATGACGAACACCCTACTTAACATAACATGGTATTAAGATATACATTTCATCTTACTTTAACAATATAGACCAATACATATCCATAAGTAAACTAACCATCATATAGTATCAACAATATGCAAGTCTTTCATATACATATCATATATCATCATAAACATAAACATACATAAGAACATCCTACTAAGACTCTGTTCAAGGCTAACTAGTGCAATGCCTAGGAAGTGTCCCATGCCCCTACTTAGACTAAGCTAGACATGTTAGGTTATCCTAGTTAGAGTTTAATCCTTTAATTCTTTATACCTTTTGGGAACATCATTATCTAGCCGACATAGACTACATGAGCTAGTGTGCAATCTGGTGTCATAAAACCCTACACCGAAAGAGGGAGGAATACTTGCCAAGATAGTACCAAAACATTAAACATAGCTACTATGTTGATCGACGAGCTACTATTCCTATGGGGGAACATAGTTCAAGAAGTAGGAGATATAGTTTGGACCCCCTTTATGCACCATACATTGTAGTCTCCAATCTCGAGAGTACTTTAGTTCTCCTAACCTCCCTATGTGGAAAGGACACTTCTCAATCCAGTTCACTCGATGCCAAGTTAGAGTCACTTTTTGAAATGCCTTTAAGCCTTTAATTAACAATCATAGCTTTTTTTAAGTCATAGGGTCTAACCCTTGTATAATCATCATCATAAATAGCTCAATAATAATTGTATGAGTATAAATCCTTTCATCAGAATTCATGTAACTGAGGTTAGAACATTCACATGTCATATCATAATAATTCACATCGATAGTCATCACCATCCTTATTATGCTTACACCTTATTCAACCTCACTACATACTCAAGACAGTTCAATTTAACATCATACCTTCCTATCAATCCTAATACAAACTTTCTCCAATATCATATCATGACTTAAAACAATTAATAACAATTGCAAATAAAGATAGAGATTATAAGACTTACTAAGTCTCCTTAATAATTCATCATTTAGGCCTTACCATAAAAAACCTAAATTCAATCCAATTTAGATGTTCCAGATCATAAGTCAGTAATTAAAATGACAAAAAGACTAGAAGAGTCACTACACCATAATTCAATACTATATCAAAGCATAAATAAAGACACTTAGGTCAATTCCCATAACATACATCTCTTCTCAAGAACTAGTATCAAAGACTAGAAATCATATTAATTTGTTCATGATTAGTGTAATAACATCATAAAATAATTATTAACTAATAATGAAGTAAATTCAATCAATCACAACACAATTAACATCAAGATCAAACCTAGGGTTAAAGGTTAATGATTATACTCTTCAATTTAGATCAAACCATCACAAATTACAGTAATAAAGTTAAAATACATGTTAATGTATACATATCATAATAATTCACATCGATAGTCATCACCATCCTTATTATGCTTACACCTTATTCAACCTCACTACATACTCAAGACAGTTCAATTTAACATCATACCTTCCTATCAATCCTAATACAAACTTTCTCCAATATCATATCATGACTTAAAACAATTAATAACAATTGCAAATAAAGATAGAGATTATAAGACTTACTAAGTCTCCTTAATAATTCATCATTTAGGCCTTACCATAAAACCTAAATTCAATCCAATTTAGATGTTCCAGATCATAAGTCAGTAATTAAAATGACAAAAAGACTAGAAGAGTCACTACACCATAATTCAATACTATATCAAAGCATAAATAAAGACACTTAGGTCAATTCCCATAACATACATCTCTTCTCAAGAACTAGTATCAAAGACTAGAAATCATATTAATTTGTTCATGATTAGTGTAATAACATCATAAAATAATTATTAACTAATAATGAAGTAAATTCAATCAATCACAACACAATTAACATCAAGATCAAACCTAGGGTTAAAGGTTAATGATTATACTCTTCAATTTAGATCAAACCATCACAAATTACAGTAATAAAGTTAAAATACATGTTAATGAATACATTACATCCTAAATAAACCATAAAAAACTAAGATTATAACATCAAATTCGTAATTGAATGAAACCTACTTGAAAACCTAACTTTTGATAGTACTTTGAAGGAGCCCTTTGAGGAAAAATGTTTGAAAGGTGAATTAGATCGCATACCATAATGTTTGATGAAAATTTGGTAATTAAATAATTCCTTTACATCCCCCAAAACCTCCCCCTAGATTGTTTTCAATGATGTCTTCCAATCGAGAGAGAAAGTATAGAAAAGGTAGAGAGTTTATTTTGTTAGTTGTGTTTAGACTAATGAGGGTTGGGGACTTTATTTTGGGGGTTAAATTAGTTAAATCATCTTCCTTTAATACCCAAATAACCTTTAAATTATTTATTTATTTTACTTGGACTTGACTTAAATTGTGTATAAAAATGGACCCTCATAGACGAGACCCCGATCAACGCTCCGTTTGTGAGTCGGCGGTCCTAGTGCTTTTCCGTACTACACATCTGTTGATGAGTTTAGAGACTATTCAATTAAGCCTATTTAACTAAATTTCAAAGTTTTGGTCGACAGTTGGCCATTGACACCACCTAGATCAACAGATGCCCCGTTTATTGATCGTTTATGGGTGCACATTGCCTAAGCAGTGTTGACACAAACGTGAAGGTGTTCTTATTCAAAGACCCTTTGTTTGTCCTTGGGGAGTCGTACCTGGATGTTTCGTCCAAGAACGACCTTGAATAGATGTTATAAACCCTTCTACATAATTCATTGAATTTGTGACTCCTAGAAGCTAGTCAAATAGGCTAAGGCATGCTAGTACCCCTTAGAACTAGTTTCCAAACGTCGTGAGCATTCTTGGATTCTTTGGTTCCGAAATTTCCAAAATGACCTATATTAAATACAAAGGTCTTAAAACATTGTTTACAAATCAATACACCTAGATTAGACTCTATGAAAATCATGGATTTTCGAAATTTTACATTAGATAACGAACTTTCATACCTTATTAGAAGAACTCGTAAGACAATTGAAGAAGAACTTCATTATAATCCACCATCTAAGCATAAACTAGAACTTGAGGTTCCATGGGATTTTTTTGAGAGAACATCACAAGGAAAGGGTTTTTGTTTTGGTATTAGGGTCTAAAAGAGATATTAATTACTTCAATACTCTTAAAATACCGAACTAACCCTTAAATAATCGTCCTCTTACTTTAAAAGACATGGGTGAATTTATAAAAACACCCCAAGCTAGGCCAAACTGCAGCACAAATACAAACCCAAAAACTACGCCCAACATGATGGACCATTGCTTAGAGGATGCCCCTTCAATGGGGTCTCGTGTTTTTTATTAGAGGTTCACAATTGTGCAGGCCTGCAGGTCCAATAGACAGACCATGTAGACGAGCCATCATTTGAACGACTGGATGTCGTTTGACATTGCCAAGGAGGATACCTGGCACCTTCTAGCCTTTGAAATGGGGTCCTCCTCTAGGGCCTCTCGTGGGTCCTATCTAGATTCATACCCGGATATTAATCCCCTAAAATTTCTCATCTATGTATTAGGGTCCTCTCCTATCAATTTAAGCACCAAATAACTCATTCAATGTTCAAAGGCACACTTAAATACATGCAAGCACACATATTACTAGCCATAGAACGTCTTCATCGTTTCTTGACGGTTGATTTCAAACTTTATCGGACTGACCTATAAATTTATTTAACTAGTTTAAAGTCTTTATAGGAACAGTGTAGCTCTAGTCCAACCAAGATATTTTTAGTGTTATGACATGATTGAAGGTGATTCATATGTGTATATTATTACTATAATATGATGTAATGTTGTCACTAAATGTGGAGTTATAATGAATGGAAGTTCTAGTTCTAGAATGTAAGATCTATGATCAAGTTATACAAAGGGTTTTTATCCTAAGACCAATGATATTAAATAATATTAAGAAAGACTCTATGATAATTCAAAAAGGGAATATGTAGCTTAACACCGAGTGAACTCTACAACGATAGGTGTCCCTTCCAATGAGGAAGGTTTGTTCACCAAGTGTCTCATGAGATGGAAATTACAATGTGGATTAGCATAAAGAGAGTTTCTAGATATAATCCCCACATTCCTTAACTATGTACCCCAATAGAAATACGTAGCTAGTGTGAGGCATTTACACTAGATTCCATGTTTAGCCCACATGATCTATTGTCGGTGATGGTGATGTTTCTTGAAAGTAAAATGAATGAATTAAAGAAAAAATATGTATAACAACTAGGATAACTTGAGAGGTGCACCACTCTAGGTAAGGGAATAGGTCTTTACCTATACGTTCCACATGAGGACTTTGAGGGCATTCGTAGGATTGTTTTTTTATATACATATGTTATGATTGAAATTCATAATTGTGATTCTATATAATTTTGGTGTCATATGATGGTTCATTCACTTGATATACATGTTGTTGGTCAAAGTTCACATGTATGATTTAGATGTACTTGTTATGATATTATAATATATAATGCAATGTTTATGGTCTCTTTACTAGTTGAATTAGTTTATGTGAGGTTATGGTGCTTCACATAGACCCTACACTAGTTGACTAGAATTGGGATTATGGGAAAGGTCTTGTAAGGCATTGATGAAAAGTTGCTTATTGGTTTACTATGATGTTGCTCATGACCATGTATTATGAAAATGCCTTTTTGTTGCTATGTTGTGAACTTGGCTATATGTCGAATGTGCATAATGGCTTTCAAGTTAACCTAGCATGATTTTAAACCAAATTGCCCTTTTTGGTATCTTTCTAGATGTTTTACTTGAATATTTCTTCATACATAATACATGTGGTTTCTACTTACCCATATTCTCTCTTTATTACAATTATATAAGTTGGGACATTGAAGAGTTTCAAGACGAATTTTCAAGAAGTTTGGACAGATTTCAAAGTTGGTGATTCCTCAAGTCTGAGGACTAACCGTATCATTATAGTTATTACTATTTGAGACACTATTCAATTCTTATATAGTAAAGACAATATTGTATTCTCTAATGACACTTATTGTAATATTGTAAGGGCTAGGTACCAACTCTTGTACTCCTATGCTAGATTGGTATGTGTGAGATGATGTAGTTTATTTTCGATAAATGGGCAATTTATATAAACTTCATATGTAAAGTTTTTAGTTTTCTTTATTTAATTGACTTATGAAATATGATGATGTACGTTAAGGTATTGTTTTAGGACTCTAAGAAGAAGAAGAAGACATTTATTATTAGGGGGTGCTCCCCGGTTTTCACATGAGGACAACCGTATATCTTTTGTGGGGTATGATATTTCCATACCTACCTCTAGTGTGGGATTTTTTTGTGAATATTGAGATTATTGGGCGTGTATA
This sequence comes from Solanum lycopersicum, assembly GCF_036512215.1. Classification (NCBI taxonomy): domain Eukaryota; kingdom Viridiplantae; phylum Streptophyta; class Magnoliopsida; order Solanales; family Solanaceae; genus Solanum; species Solanum lycopersicum. The sequence goes on from NC_090802.1 coordinate 44,082,403, forward strand.
TATATATATATATATATATATATATATAATTGTTGTTGTTAAATTATAGCGCATTGTTTTGATAAAAATTTGTTTTGACCAAAACATTAAAATTTTGTACCTTTTTTTTATTGTTGTGGTTTTTCTAGTATGATGAAGTTTATGGTATTGTGAATACCGATGAATTTAATAGTTCTATTAATTTAATCAATTTGTTTGGATATTATTAGGAAAAGTAAGATACATAGTCAATATGTGAACTTTTAGCATCTTGTTGTGACTAGTCGATTACTAACGAAGTCTCTTGGGATGAACAATGAATCTAGAGACAATGTGTGGAGTCCTGTTTGATAATTTTATCAATTCCTATTGTGGTGAGGTCATGTAGAACATATCGCTTTATGACCCTTAGGATGCAGCTCGTTATTTCGATTGTTTTAGTGATGCACGCAATAGATATCTTCTTTTGTTTGTTTTGAAGAGTCAGCCTGTTTGACAACATACCTCTTTGTCGCGGACCTAGTGATAAGTGAGAAACTTCCTTTGCCCCTTTGAGACTAACCTTTTCTTCTAAGAAACTGAATGAGTTGTGACTTCTCTTTACCATTTCAACCATAAGTTTCATGAATTTTGAGTGTAATAACCAATGCATGACAAATTATGTATTTACTATGAACACATGATGAAGGCTATGAACTATGAAATATGAACATATGATGTGTATACATTTATGATATTGATGTGTATGACTTGAGGTTGCTTTTTTATGAAATTTTCAATTAAATTGTGAAATGTGTTTTTACATAAGTGTTCACATGGTTTAGTTGTTTACTTCATATATGTTGAATTGAGATTTATGGAACTATTTTAAATGACTTTAGTCTTGATTAGTAGCTCAATTGTGCCTTGCATGGATAATGAAATTAATATGGAGAATGACTATCCCGTGTGATTTTAATTATCATCGATAGAATATTTAGATGTATGTTCTTCTGTTAATAGAGGTTGGTTCTATAGTATAAATATCCTTGTCCCTAACTACATGCCTTATTAAAATATCTTAGTTTGTGAATCCACGATTTAGCTCACAAAGTGTATGCGGTTAATGGTGAAGATATAACAATAATTAACTAGGTTACTCACAAGTATGATAAAAAGTGTTCTAATTTGATAGGCTTGCATTGATAATGATCATGAACTATGTTTCCAATGATCGAATCTTTTGACTTATGTTTGTTATTTCAAATCGTGTAAGGTCCTATTTACACAATTCAAAACATTTATGCATTGCTATAACATTTACTAGATTCCATTGCTAGTGCATGATTGTGCCTAAATAATTTAAGTAAAAGGTAAGGCCTGACACTCCAATTTTTCACAATAGTGGGTAGTTGATTTCCATTTTCAATTTTAAGATTAGTGACTTCTAAAGGTAATGTCTCAACAACATTTTTTGATATATTAGATTCCTTATTTAGACAATGATAGCTTTTTCAAACACTTTTATGATATTAGAAGGCTCCATTGAAATCATAATTTTTATAATATTGTATGATATATGCTAAATCCCTTGTCTAGGGCCTTTCAGTGTTCTATATGAAATGTTAGGCCAATGGTGTACTTTTGTTTGTGACAAAAAGTAACCATCCAGTTTGGCTAGGTATTTTGCCGAGTGACTCTTTTTGGTAAATAGGAATATAAGTTCCACTATAACAACATCCTTGAGGCTTATTGTTAGAAAACTATCATTGTTAACCTTAGGAACTAGAGTATTACAAGAACCTTAATCAAAGAACTTTTGTTGTAATTGAGCTCAACCATGTTACTTGAACTAGAATTAAAATTCATTTCCCTATTCGAATCTCTAGATATCTCTTTTAGATTTTCTTCTTTGATTTACATTGCATGTATGTATCATAAGACGAGAGATATCTATCTCACTAATCCGGATAGTTGTTAAGAGTCTTTCACCACCATTTGAGATACATTCACAACAAACTTACTCATCATTGACCTAGAATCGACAACCACGGTCTGAGCATACTTAGATAACTGGGTGAACCTCAATGTATACTCTTCCCACTCGTGATCCATTTCTGAAGATCAATGAACTGAAGAACCATGGCCTCCTTCATCTGAAGAGAAAAGAACTGATCATGAAAATCCCCATTTGAATTCCACAAATCAGGAAGATTTGCATCAATAGCCCTTTCACAGTTTCATTGGTGGGACCATACTTGAGCAACACCCTTGAGTTTATAAGCGCCAATATCAACCATTTCCTCATTTGAAACTCCCATAATATTGACTAGTCTATAAATCTTAGCAGTGAAGTCTTCAGTATATTGCTCACATTTAAACAATAGAACTCTAGAATATTCATCCTTGAAAAGTTCCTTACACTCACCATCGCAATACCCACATTTGGGTACACGAGAATAATGTCCTCTGTGTTATATATTGACGTCATATCTTCAGCAAATACTTGGAAAATGACATAGAATTTTGCATGAGTCAGTTGCTCAGCTAATGTATCAACCATTACTTGAGGAATTGTGAGGTCCATATCATAATCCTTGTTCTTTCTAATGGTATCGCTTCTAGGAGGCATATATTGAAAAATATCATACAAGAGTTTGGAGAAAAATCATTTCAACCTTTTGTTCATCAATGTGGCGCAATTTACACTAATCAACAACACTTTACTCAACACAGATAGTTCAACATCATAGGAAATTTTCTAAAACATAATATGGGGAATACTGATACGCTCAAACTTACTTCTCAAATAAGAAGTAAAGCGGTCGTGTCAAGTAAATAACCCAACTAGTGAGGTTGGGATCGTTCCTACGAGAGAAATAGTTTAGACTTAAGTTCAATCTATTATTACTATTGTTAAGTCAACTACTTTCTTGGAGGGGGGGGGGTTCTATTCCTAAATAAATGAAAATAACTAGCAAAATTGAAAGAGACACTTATCAGCTTCAAATGTTGGAGTTTAATCAATTAATGAAAGTAACTAGGGTTTACGTGTTCCCATTAGGTTCATAACTTGATAAGTCTAACTATAACAATTCCTTCCTAGTATCTTGCTTGTAAAGTGATAAGTTATGTATTTCTAAATCCTTGGTCGGGCATCTAGAAAATTTCACTCTGCACCTTTCTCTTGCTACGTGTCTTGCTATCCGAACCCTTATCTTCACCTCATATTAAGCATCGTATATATATTTGACTAAGTTATTACCTCGTACCAATCAGTACTAGCCTATTAGGTAGTATACACTAAATCTATGTTGATAATTCTTTTCGTATTATCTACCTCCTTGGTCCGACAAGTAGCATTAAGGTAATCACTAAACAAATAACCCTACATTAGGAAAGTGAGGATGCCTCATCTTATAGGGGTTATTACTAGTATTCCATGTTAAGCTCAAATTGTCTATATCGATTAAATCTTAACCCCACGTAGAATGTAATGAAGTAGGTCATCTTAAGGGTATTCTACTTTATATGAGTGGTGGAATAGGACGTCATCTATGAAATTCACAAGTACGTATTTAAGAGAAGTTTTGGTGTTTTCCTTGTATGCTAATGACAAAACTAGTATCATTTGATGACTTTGATGTGAAAATTTGATATGCTCAAATTACACCTTCCTAAAGAAGCATAAGTGGTTATTATCAAGTAAAGAACCAAGTAGTAGGTTGGGGTCGATCCCACGAGGAATGTGGTTTAGACTTAGCTTTAACCCACCAATATATCTTTCTAGTCAAGGTATTTCCAAAACAATTAAGTAGGGGGGGGGGGTTGTGAAACAAATTCCTTCAATTGTATGATTAACAAGTGAAGAAGAGTAATCATTGGTTTTTATCATGATGAGAAAGTAACTAGGGTATGTGTGTTCCCTAAAATTTCATAACATTCTATCCCTAGTAATAAAAATTATTTCCTACTTATTACATGAAAAGAGATAGTTAGGTATCCCTAAATCATTGGTCCGGCATCTTGAGAATTTCACTTTGTACTGTTGTTTGTCTACGTGTGTATAATTTACTAACCTTTACAATTACTTCATATTAGACATCAGATTGATGTATGGGTTAGTTTTCACCCTCATAGCAATACACTTTCCTATTATACAGTATCACACTAAATTTACGTTGATAATTCTTTTCTTAGTAACTACCTCCTTGGTCAAGCAAATAGCAAAATGCAAGTTTTAACGTTTGAACCCGTTAAAAAGTATTTTAAGAAAAATAATTATAAATCAATGGAAAAAAATTATCTGCAATTGCTTAATTACTAGTTTTACTTTGTCAATCCCTCATGGTTCCCACAACCCTAGCTGTGGATTTAGTTAGCCATATTAGTAATGTGACACCCTAACAACGATCTAGGCTAAAATAGATCCTAACATGTGCATCATGATTTTGTAAGGTGTAAAAATGATGAATATAAGTGTTACAATTTTGTTTGAAGAGTGTGGAAATAAAACGTCCATGATGTCCGAAAACTAGTCTAAGTTGAACTAGTGTTTCATAGTGTTTTGTATTGTAGTTTTGGGGTAAGGTATGGGGTTGAAATTGGGTATCTATTGTTCTTACACATAGACTGAAATGTAAATGGTCGAAATGTCCGAGAAAGACTCCTCAAGGAAAAGCTAAAAGGCACTTTATGAGGACACAAACATGGACCAATGAAGCTGCCGAGGCAGCGAACATATGACTTTTCCTACACGTCGCGCCTCCAGTAATCAAAGAGAATTTTTTCCCCTGCAACATGGGTCCAACGCGAACCATTCCTTCTCAAGAAGAATTCCATAATCAAGAACCCCGCGACCTGCAGTGACCTGCTTGATTTGGACGCGTCTTTTTTAAGTCAAATCTTAATTGGTTAAAATGACCATTAAGTGCAGGGGTATTATGGTAGTTTGAAGATTGAATGTTGACGATTATTTAGTATTTGAAACCCCAAAAAGTAACCAATTAATGTAAACCCTCAACTCAAAAAGAAACCCATCCATTCCGTCTTTCAAAAACCTCCATTGATGATGTTTTGAAGCTCAAAGGAAAAACACAAATTTTATATGTTTTTTCCATTAATTTATTGAGATTTTTTTCAATATAGGTAGTGTGTTTCATCCTTGTATTCTCTTTTGTTCGAGGAGTCAAATTGAATTTTTTTGCAAAGATGATAAAAATATAGAATTTCCTCCTTCAACTTCTAGAGATGGGTTCTTACATGAAATGATTTGAAACAATGTTTTATGATAGAAATGATGTTAATTGAATGATTTTACATCAAATTCCAATAAACCCATGCATTAAATGAATTCCTATTTATGGATCTAATATGGGTAAACTGATCATGACTTGATATTTGTGAATTCTTCCATATATTGTATTGGGCTACTGAATTATGTATAGAGCGTGATATAATTGTATATAGGTTTCCTTAACTTGATGATATTTATATTGTATATTGTATGATGATTGGTGTGATTGGATTGTTGGTACAAAATTGTGTGTATCGCTATTGGTAAGAGTATTTTTTAAATGATTTGATTGAAAAGGCTAAGGATTGTTGATGTTGGTGATGGAAATGTCTTAACATAACCTAATCTCCATATTTTATGTATTATTATTATAGATTTGCTATTTATTGGAATGATCAACTTATGATGGCAGTGCTTTTGTTCTTATTATGTATGAACATGCCTTCTCGGCATTATTTATATAAATTGCAGTAGTATCATTCTAGGGCTTATATGATAGTGTAATATGTAGATGTTTATGTGAAGTAAGGTGATATGTCTTAAATGATTATGTTAGGTGATGTTATGATGTGATATATGTGTCGTTTTATACAATGTTAAGACATGAAGTGATTTATTCGTATAATGCTTATGTTATATTTTATGAACGTTAATGTTATGGTTTCTTTAAGTGATGGTATATAGTGATATGAGGAATGATTTTTCTTGATTGGGTCAGCCTGTCCCTCTTTTTGATGAATGAATGATATGTGAATATGTGTTCTCTTTGCTTTGTAGCCTTCTGAATCTTGACATGTATGCGAATGAATGATGAATGCGATTCTAGGATCGGTAGATCTAAGATGGTACCCTTATAAGTATGACTTACATAGGAGCTTGAATAAGTAAGGAAGTTCAAGAATGTAAAACCTTGAATAAGAAAAGAATGGTAGAAATGTGAAACCTTGAGTATGAAAAGAATGTTAGTAGAAGACTAAAAGTGAAAGACCGTAATGTTATCCTTCTTGTGTGAATGATGGACTTGGAATTGTTCTCTTTAAATTACCTTTTTGTAAATGAAAGTACTCTATGAGAACATGGATAGCACAAAGAGAATATGCTTGTGGTAGTGTATCTACTTGAGAAGGAGACTGGAGAACAAAGAAGCCCTTATATTCCTTAACCAAGTGCCTAAATGGGATGTGTTTTAGTGTCACGACCGGTGATCACTCCCTATAGTTAACCAGCGTCGGCGTCTTCAAAGAGGACAAAGACTAGCCTCTTAGTGTTCGTCATTATATTTCATATGTTAAAAAGTGTAGAAAATTTAAACTCTTCATACATATCCATATAGTGGGAGTTACATATACCTCTCACTTTATACATGTGGAGTGTACTTGGACTCCTCGCATATAAAGCATACATAGGCTTCTCATTTAGACAATATATTCGAAACATCAGAATTAGTTAAATATTTCATCTCATATTGAACCATCTAAAAGAGTGCAAATCTTAGAAATATCCAATAAAATGTTAGCATGCCAATTTGGTCTTATATCAATATCCAAATGAAAAAGGAATTAATCATGTCTTTATGAGAACACAACTTCAAATTAGGATGTAGAAATAGGTAACATCCCGAATATGAGGACCTACAAACTCTTGGAGAAAAGATTCCAAGACTTCTTCAATTATACATCTATGAACTCAATGGTCGGAACCTACATATTTGTAGAAAACATACAAACCACTTGTACTAAGTATGGAAACATATGCACATAAAACGTTCACATCATGCTTAGAGACATTTGTTCAAAACACGCGAAAATACTTAGAAAAGAGTTTACATAGTCAAGAGCACGTATGAACTAATGAAGACATATTCATCAAGACAAGAACATATACGATACAGACCAAGATATCAAATAAAGTCAAGTAAACATGTGTAGTAGCATAATAAAGCACACAACCCAAAAAAACTCCAACATAATGTTATACCACAACAACTCATGTACGCAAGTTCATAACATTACACCATTCGCAAGATCATTACCCATAACCCATTTCAACAATTAGAAGTGCAATGAATAAGAATAGCCCCATAAATCCACACTATCAAGTAAACCCAACAAAGGATCACAAGCAATATCCAACTCCACATAACATAACATCATATGTAGTCATCATCATATTTAGCAATATAGACCAATAAAATATTCATAAATGAGATTAACATCATATAGATCATTAACATGTAAGTAAACAATTGCATATCATTAAAGTCCGAAAATATAAGAACATCTTCCTAAGATTTCCCTCAAAGCCAACTAGTGCAATGCATAGGTAGAGTTCCTTATCCCTACCTATACTAAGAAGAATACCTTAAGCCATCCTAGTTAGAGTTCACATTATTACGTTCATTTTAATTTTGGGAACAATTTCCTTAACCGAGATATACCACATGATCTAAATGTGGAATCAGGTGTCATTAAACCCTACACATAAAGAACCTGGTCTACTTTCCAAGGTAGTACCATAACATTAACATAGTATTCATAAGGGGAAAACACATTTCAAGAAATAGAAGACATACTTGAGACCCCCTTTATGCAAAATTTCATTAAAATCTATATCTCATGAGAATCATTGTAAACCTACCATCCCACAATTCGAAGTGACAACTCTCATAACTAGTTCACTCGGTTCTAAGCTAAATTACTTTTTTGAATATTCTTTATGCCTTTATAAATCCGCATAACTTAGTATAATTCATAGATAACTAACCCCTTGTATATTTCTAACAATGGACCATTAGGAATTGCATAACAACTTCCTTTCAATAAACCCTCATATGTGAAATAAACATATTACCATCATCATGTCAAAGTAAGGAACTTAATTGATCTTGAATAAACCTTATATCATAACACCTTTATGATAATATCATAATCTATATAATCAATACATGTCAACTACATTCATTAAACCATCAACTATCTAATCTAATAAAAATCAATAATTCAAGTGAACATCATCATCAAGTACACTATATCACAACTGAAGTAAGAATTCAGATCATAGGTATTACGAATTTACCTTCACAAGACTTCTTCCACAGTCTTACAATTAACCAATCCTATTCATAAATTAATATACTTAATAACATGATATAATATAAATTAATGCAATAACTATGTCAATTTCATCATCACTATCTAATTCAACATCAATTCATAACCTAAGTTTAGGGGAATAGGGTCAATTAATGAATTCTGCTATAGAAATAGCTCTAATATTATGAAATACTATAATTTAACAATTATCAATCATATAATATCAGTAATCATCAAAATATACCAAGATCGATACAATTTGAAAGATCAATTTCGGATTAAGAATGAAATCTATGTTTTTATCAACTTTTGGGAATCAATTTTTGAAGAATAGTTCGGTGAAAGAAGTCCTAAATGTTAAGAGATCCCATACATTAAAAATACTTGAAGTTTTATGGATAAAAAGTAGAAATATTTTATCCCTAATATCTTTGACCTTGTTCTTCAAAGGATTCTTCTTTGGGGAGAGAGAAAGTAAAGAGAATAAAAGGGATTTTTAGTTTTGGAATTGAAGTAAGTTAGATTAGTTTAATGAGAGTTAGGTACTTATATACTCCTTAAGTTAATTAAACAACACTTAACCCTTAATGAACCACCTAAGAAACTAACTTTATTAAATGACTCACTTATAAATTGGACAGAAAAACAGACCCCTCATCAACAACTCCCTGACTAGCAGATTATAGGTCTTTTGACGACTTGTGTTGGCAAGTCTTTGATGAGTTCAAAGTTTATGTTTTAAAAAACTTCGTTAGAGCTATCCAAGATTTGTACACCGGAGCTATAGACGCTCAGTCAATTGGCTCGTCGATAGCTACTGTTATTTGATAGAGATTTGTTAATTTTGGAAAGGTCTTCCGTATGGAACCTTAGGGTCATCCTTGGGGAGTCGTAGCTTGAAGTTTCCACCCTAAATTTATTCTAATACATGTTTAACACCTTACCAACAAATTTCATTGAATTATAACTCTAAAATCCCATGAAACATGTCACAACCCGAAAGTACGCCATAGAAGTTAGGGAGAATCCTCGGTTCGTTGCAAGGCGTACTTGACCCTTTGGGGCTTGTACAAGCCCTTTAACTATAGTTCATTACATAAGACATGAAAAGTAGTAATGAATTAGTACTTTTCAAGTCTTATGTAATGAAAATCTAGTCTTTCCTAAATTTATGAAGTCTCATCGTCACAAGCTAAACATAAAAAACGACATAATATCTTTGGGACACGACCATTTACATTACAAGGAAATACATTATAAGTCTTAATAATAAAACTATTAAACAATAGACTATGTCCTCGAGTATATGAGGACATACAGAATCTTGAGAGAGTAGATTTCCCAAGTTTCACCTTCAAATCTTCCAAAAGCCTTAAACCTATACTTCTAGTGTAAAGAAATGTATGAGGTTAGTACAAAACAATGTACTAAGTATGGCATATGCAAAAACATACAAAAAGAGACATTTTAGTAAAATAACATTTCATTCCACTTAAAAAAAATATTAATGATTTAAGAAGTAAAACAACATAATAAACATCATTAAAAACTCAATAGAAAAATCTAATAATTTTCAGAATCTATAGAACACATTACAGTAACATCAAAGACTTTATAGTAAACAGATTATAGTGAAGGGCATAATGCAAGTAATGTGATCAAATTTTCCCTTGATGTTTCCCTAACCCAAGTTATCCTAAAATTCTCTAAGATAAGGCCACAATGGACCTCCCATATACCCTCCTACAAGTCACACAAAAAGGATCCGTACGACCACAAACCATAGGTTTACTTTGTATGGGAATAAAATCCAAACTCCTAGCTAAACATGTTCAAAACATACATTCATAAGAACTTCATTTAATTGTCAATGAGGAAGTGATCTAATTTCGGTGGAAGTTTCCCTACCAAGGTTGTCGTAGGACTTTTCAAGGTAAGACATGAAGAAAACGCCTAAATATCTCCTTCAATGCACACCAAGGTTATGATTAAGACTGCCCATCAAAAGCTTACTCAACGAAGTAGAAAAAGTCACCACTCAAAACACAATACAGTAGAAGAACAGTCAACAAACAACCAAAGACTTCCCTTTCGGAATGCCTACTTAGTGTTACCCTAAGTATTACACTCTTTTAGAAGGTTTGGCACCCAGTCTTCTCTTTCTGATAGTCCTACTTAGTGCAATGGATAGATAGCGGTCCACACCACCACCTACCTTAAGTAGCACGTTCTTTTAGAAGACTTAGTTCATTCAATTATTTTGTGGGAGTTAGCTTAGACGACATATACCGTGAGAGCTATACATGGAATCCGTATATAAACCCTATTGGATAAGGGATCCTCGTTTTCCTACGGTAAGGTCATTCTGTTAGATTTTACATGGTTTGCCCACTAGCTATGCCTATGCGGGCTCATAGTTAAGGGATAAGGAGATTGCTGCTAAGTAACTCATTCTCTACTAACAAGGAGTACTCATATCAAGAGTTCTATTGGGATACAACATTTTAACTCATGAAGTGTAACCACCTATTCTTCATATCCTCTCAGTGCTGGAAATAACCCCTATGAATTATAAACATTATATACTATAGGTTAAGGATAACTAGTGCACACCACATCTCAACTCTTAAAACTATCTTAGAAAACTCTTAGGATGTAGTAAGGTTGCTACCAGACACTTCATCTCAACTCAGGAAGAGTGTCCACCTCAAAATTCCTGTATTTACTCAACTTAGCTTCATACATTCATTTAAATATGTGTGTACTTGTGAGCACATTTTGCATAAAAGAATCATACTGTGCGTCTTAATAGACTTGATACTGCCCGTCGACACACAAACGGTTGGTCTGCTCGGCAATCGAGGTGAGAGCCCGAGTCGGTGAGCCGGGTCTGGATTCAGAACTGTTATCCTTATCCGACCACGAAACTCCTAAGGAGCCAGACGCTCCTTCTTGATCCATAGCTGACCCAGAAGGTGTGCTGGCCAGTGTGCGGTCCTCATTAGATTGGGAGGCAGTGAGTACACCGGATTCCAGCTTTATGGGTGTGGCTATGGCAGCACGTCAGCTAGGGATAGGGTGGAAGTGCCTTGGGGCACGTACTTGAGGTCATGCTTATCATCAGAGCCAAAGACCAGGCGGGCAGACAGGGCGATAGACTTCGATTGCCCACGTGCGTAGACTCGTTCTTGTTTTTGTGCCATAATAGATAGTACCTTAGAATTTAAGAAAGACAAGCGAGGAAGGTACTTGGTGATCAAGTAGAGAGCCACAATAGCAGACTCCGACTAGTAGAGCATGGATTTTAGAAATTGGGGAATTTGGGAAAATGATCGGTTAAAAGAAAGAGAGGTAGGAAACTGGTAGTTGCAAAGGGAGGGAAATGGGATGAAGAGTGAAGGAAATGGGTGAAATGAAGGGGGTGGGGTTTTTAAATGTTAAGAATTTTTAAGACCCTAGACGGGTCGGGTTGGGTACGCTTCATTAATGACATGTGACAGTGAGCATTTGCATCAGGCTACTAGTTACCACAAAGGTGTTACATGGTGGTAGAGGGGGCAAGACAAGTGGCCCCTCGGAGTGTGCTATATTGTCATAGGCTCTGTAGTATTCTTGGGGCCGAGGAGCGGGATTTGGTCCACTCTGTTGGTTTTCACCCTTAGCATTGGGTAGCAAGTGACCATGAACATCAACCAGAGCTGGGATATTTAGGTGTGGGTCATCATCATTAATTCCCTAGTTTCGATTCATGTTGCGTAGTATACGCTCTAATTCGTGATCATAAGGAAATAAGGTTGTCTTACTCTCTGTGTATTTGCCCTACAAGGAAGATTGTTGTGCAAAAATCAAAAACAATAAAACAAAGTAAAATCAAGAAAATATTGACTAAACTATAGTAATAATTTTAAGTTAATCTAAAAGTTACATTCCCTGGCAAAGGCGCCAAAATTCAATACGCTCAAACTTATTTCTCAAATAAGAAGTAAAGCTGTCGTATCAAGTAAAGAACCCGACTAATGAGGTTTGGATCATTTCCACGAAGAAAATAGTTCAGACTTAACTTTAATCTATTATTACTACTATTTATTCAATTATTTATTTGGAAATAAAAGACAATAAAAGGGGGGGGGTTTACTTCTAAATTAATGAAAATAATTATCTAAATTAAAGGAGACAACTAACAGTTTCAAATGTTAGAGTTTATTGAATTAATAAAAGTAACTAGGGTTTACATGTTCCCCACAGGATTCTAACTTGATAATTTTAACTATAACAATTCTTTCCTAGTATCTTGCATGCAAAGTGATAAGTTATGTATTTCTAAATCCTTGGTCCGGCATCAAGAAAATTTCACTCCGCACCTTGGTCCGGCTACGTGTGTTTCTATACTAATCCTTACCTTTACCTCATATTAAGCCTCGTATTTGATATTTGACTAATTTATTACCTTGTACCAATCAATACTAGCCTAATTAGATAGTATACACTAAATCTATGTTGATAAATCTTTTCCTATTATCTACCTCCATGGTCCACCAGTAGCATTAAGAAGAGTTCTAACGTTGGCCAACAGTTAAAAAGATTTCTAAGCGAAAGAATTATCGATATATGCAAGACACTATTCTAGCATTGTTATTTTAGTCAAATTTTACCTCATTATTCGCCTATGGTTCCCACAACCCTGGTTATGGAGTTTAGTTACCCATAGTCATAATCACAATATTTTAGTATGTAATATAAGAATTCATGCACTTACTTCAATGAGAAAGAATAAAATCTAGAAGTTCACTTGATTGATCAACAAAAATCACCAACAATCAATTACTAAAATTAACTGAAGACTAAAGATTCTCCTAAAGTGTAATAATAATCACAAAGTCTAATCCACAAAAGAAGCTCAAAATAATAAAGAGTCTAACTATATGAAAATCTATCTACCAAAGAATTCAACCCCAAAAATGAGGGTTTTTGAACTATTTATAAAAAATAAAAACCTAATTAAATAAGGACTCTATTTGCTGAAAATCTGTCAAAATGCGGCTGTGCCGACGTACCTTGCGACAGATCGTCGGGGTTATGACGGGGCGTCATGGACTCCGCCGTCCCATACTTGTGCAATTTCTTCTGCTACTCTCTTCAATACCCTCGACAGCAGGTATGAAGGATCTTCACAGGCACAACCGTCCGTCGAGGGTCTCCGTTCCAAAACACTTGAACTCTTGGAATTATGGTACTAGGATTACTTTTCTGATCTTCATGATGAACCAGCAGGACAGACCATCATAGATACGAATGTCCGCCACGCACTTCGTAACCCCACACTTGGTCAGAATTCCCCATCTTCCTTCAGCAGCTGCACTACGATGCCACATACGGAACGTCACGAGCACGACAAACTGTCACAAGCTCCGTAGGTGGTACTTTTATGCATTTCTTGGTCAAAAAACCTCCACTTTCATCTTTTAAATAGATTTCCTGCAAATATGGAGAAATTTACATAAAAATTAATACAAAAAGGATTTTGGATACACTAGAATTAAGGAAAAAGCATTAAAAATATTGTGGAACGACGGTATATCATTAAGACATAATGGGATGTGACCCTTTTATTAAGTGAAGAAACATCCTCTGTAATCTCATTTAATACTTTGCCTGATCCTTCAACTTTGTTGAGAATACATGAGAGCATATCTTCCACACATAAATTTTCAGAATCCTTGTGCTTTTGCCGCTAATGGGGTTGGACATACCTGGACATGTCCCTCTATCTTTCCTTCCAAATGGAGTTACAATCACGCCATTATCTATCACAATCTCTCCATACTTATTCTCTATTTCATCCCTGATTTCCTCTCAGCCTTGGAGAGTTTGAACGATAACCTCCAACAAAATTTTCTAAGAAGTTCACTTCCACTTTGTACAAAACTTCAAACTAAGCTTCTTGTGGGTTTTATCCACCAGAACCCATAACATTAGCACTCTTTATACTAGTCATTATTTTGTCTATTTTTTTGTCTATGTTTATCCTTTTCAAACTGATCTTTATTCAATCTAAAAGTGAAAGGAGAGACTTGGTATTGACGAGTTTACCATGTCCTATTGATCTTGTTCATGCCATCAAGGAATTGAGACGCTACATCATAGGATTGTTGCAATATTTCGTGAAAAACAAGTTGACAACAACTCATTTGTTCACCGACATAAGGCTTGTATATAAGTATTATTGATATATATGATTTGGCAATTGTTGTTCGGATATTCAAGTAGAAACTTCTTAAACCTCAACTATGTTTCATGGATAGGATCACCTTCCAAGTGTTTGAAAACTTGGAAAGTATCCTAAAGTGTCATAATTTTTGACGAGGGAAAGATTCTGTGAAATAATACTATAGCAAGCTCATCCCAAGAGGTAATGAAATAATGGCCTCACACATTAGAGGGATAGGAACAACCTAAGATTGACTTATTCATGTGATACATTCTTGAATGTGAAATAACAATAAATTTCCACAAAGTTCGGAATATGATCATGTTGGTGTTTGTGACCCAGTTCTCCATATAATCCCTTCATTTAAAGGACTAATGGTATTGTGATTATGACATGGAAGACGACATTCCCTTGAATCGGCGATAGGCGTATTGCACCACACCAGCCAATGGAATTAGGTCATTTACATCATTGAGGTTTCCAATGTCATCTTGGTGGACAACTTGGATACCAATAATTCCCTTTATATTTATCTCTTTCTCGGTTCAGCACAAGCTTTCAAAAGACAACCTACCCATGAAGGCATCAAATATATGTGGATTGACCCACAACCCGTAGGTCAAGGGTGGACCTTCCTCTTTTTTCTTAGCCATGGACCATCACCCACGTTTGATTAGTATGGTTCGTGGACCTACACAGGGTACGTTGGTGAGGTTTCGTGGGAGATGATAATGTTTGTTCTTTAGTGTTAATGTTCGAGGTTAATAAAGGAGCTTAGGATTAATTAATTAATTGTTTGGGGTCTTTTAATACAAATTAGACTACCTATATAAACGTAATATACCTTAAGGAAATTAATTTATTCTTTTGATATGCTAATTAAATTGATTCACCCGTAAAAATTTCTCTCACTAAATACTCATTGGATAAGAAATAGAAGTTGAAGCCTAAGTTTCAATTAATCATATTTTCTACCCAAATTCATGAAATTATTTACTACGGTATGGTAGTCTTTGATTCATGGAATGCTTACTTCCATAGAGCCCTCAAACTCTCAATTTGAAAATAGGAAAATTCTCCATAACCTAGGATATTCACTCTAATTTATGTATTCTTTCTAAAAATGTTTTCAATGGTTTAATTACATTATATTATGATTGAGTTGTTGTTTTATTGTAGTTTTATCATATATTCTCCCGTGAATTTATGAAATCTCCATATCCCTAATTTATCACCTTATGATGTGGGTAAATTGAAGTAAGGAGAATTCTATGGAATTGTATTTTTTGTAGCTTAGTTATTATAGTCACATTATTGTCCATGTTTAACGAAGTAACCCTAGACGTGGTTGGAAGAATGTGATCCTTGACTCAAGAAGGTACAATTTGGATGCAACAGAAAATCGTGGGATTCATATATATATATATATATATATATATATATATATATATATATATATATATATATATATATATATATACTGAATGAACATGATTATAGTGTAGTTATTGTGCTAATTGAACGTTCATTCTCATAGACACAGAATGATCATGATGTGAAAGTTCTTCTAACTATATGATAATTCTAAGGCTGAAATTTCGTTCCCATCTATTGAATCTAAGAGCCATTTCAATAATTGTGTTGGATGGAGGCTTAGAAAGTCCTTCGTGCTTGTAAAATGTGTAAATTGTGCAAAGTAAATATTAGCACCGAGTGTATACTGAATATGAGATGGAAGCTCCCTCGCTATAAGGGACGGATTTCTAAAAAGTATCTCATGAGATGGAGACTTTACCAATAGAAAAGACGGGATTATAGTAACAATATCATTATTCCATAACAATGTACACCCATAGGTCTTAATCTAGGGGATCCACCTAATATTTGATACATTTAGTTCTACCTTAGGCAAGTAGGACACCACTTTTTGGTGTTGGGCATTACACTAGATTCCATGTTAATATCACATTGTCTACGTCTCTTAAGGCTTATTCTCAATGTACTTAAAATGTTTATTATTAATTATGGTTGCTCAAAGAGTTTTACTTAACATGGGTAGGATTATGGGATCTTATTTATGCATATCGTAAATCGAATTTTAGTGTATTCATAGTGGGTTTCTATAAATTGAATATACTTCTGAATTTATTCATTTATACCTTTTTTTTATGATGATTCTAAAACATGATTAAGTGTATTATGTTTAACTAAATTGTCCTTTTTTAGCAAATTTTCATGGTTGTGCATGACTGTCATACTTAGAGATACTTTGTACTAGCCCATATTTATTCTACATTTTTACAAAAAGTGTAGGTTGTGGTGTTTGAGGTGATATTATTATTGTTAAAAGTTTAGATTGACATATCTCTAAAGCTTGTGATGAGTCCTCACGGATCCAAGGAGGAATAATGTTTTGTTGTTAATTCATTTCATTGTATTTGACATTCGAACCCTATTTTGAGACTTCGATTCTAATAGTTTGTTAAATGAGACAATATCTATATTTATGCTTTGCTTTTATGAAATATCCATATGACTTGAGAAAAAAAGTGTTTTTACTCTATTTTCTTTACTTATGTGATGAGATGCTAAGTATATGAGATAGTGCCTTTAGGGGCATTGTTTGCCTTATTACATATAGGGGGTACCATTGGGTGGTTACAAACATGGTATTCAAAGCAAAAAGTTTAGAATGATTCTAGGATGATGCCTCATAAGCCAGGACTAGTTGAGTGTTATCATGATTGTGAAGTGTGTCATATTTTTGAGTAAGAGGCTATAAGATTCTTGGGAAATTTTACTTCTTTCATTATTCTTGACTCGTCCCTTAGCGTTTAACTCTATAAAAGACCCTATCCTACACCATTCATGAATCTTTAGTAAATGAATACACAAAGGGTGAATGCTATAAGGGTGGAAAAGGAAAATGTGATCAAGGGGTTCCTCAAGGGAATCAAACTCCTCAAGTCAATTAATCTCCTATTGATCCTCCGGCTATGAAAAAAGTGGAAATTGTGTCGGATTTATTAATGTTGATTCAAGCCATGTTATCTCGAGCTCATGCCCTTCATTAAGTACGCTTCGAAGATTCTTCATCCAAATCTATGCGTCAACAATCGTTAACAAATATAAAACCCAAATGAATGAGATGAGTCGTACGTGCTCAAATTCAATTTGGAAATATGAACATGTCCAAATCAGTCATACGAATTAAAATTATCGAATAAAGACATCATTCAAATTAGGTGGGTAACAGAATGTCATTTGTGGGTTTTGGTTTGAAATATTCAACTAAAAATAGTCACAAACAATAGAACATAAAAATAATGTGACGGGTTCTTGGGATGTGATTCCGTTATAGGCTAATAAAGACAAGTGTATTATTGCAAATACTAATAATTTGCTAGATATTAGTGAGTAAGCTAGGCTACATAAGAGGGAAGCTTTCTTTCGGACAATTTACCCTGAATGAGGTTGATTTCCCCCGAATATCCACAAGCGTGCAAAATATGAACAACCCATACATTAGTTCATTTACTCTCTCTAGTTAAAATTGAGGGATTGGGTTTAAGGTCACTACAACATTTTTTTCCATTCAACAACCCTAAGAATATTTAGCTTAAGTTTTTTAAAAGACTGGTCTTTAATCAAAGACTACACTTGTTGACTTTAGGCAACGCTTTTTCACGGGTAGCCTAAAGAAGCGTAACCTTTGACTTTATCCCACACTTTAAAACTGTTGCCTTACAAACTACGCTTCAAAAGCGTGGTGCATGAGTTAAAAAGGATACTCTTTTAGCACCATATATGACAACGCTTCTCATAGTATAAAACTACATTTTTCAAATGTGGCCTTTGATACCTTAAGCCACATTAGCAAACTGTTGCCATTGCTATAGCAATAGGTGTGATGTGTAGTCTATGCTAATGTACCATATTACAATTTACAATCAATAAGATACACAATATATGTCCCTTTAACGACATTTTTAAAGCATGAAAATTTGTATATGCAACAAAAATATAATTAAAAAATTGTACCCTACAATTGGATGAATTTGCCATAAACTTCAAGAAAGCAATGTCCTTTACTACACATACGAATAAAAAGATCTTTCCCGATGTAGACTTGCAAAATATTTCAAAAATTTCAATGTAGATTCAAACATCAAATTATTCAAAAAGTCTTTATAATAGACATGCAATTATGCATATATTTTAGCTCCTTATATCTTGTATGCTTGCTCAGGACATTATACAATATCTATGATTGGAGAATTGTACAGCTAATGTTATCTCGGAAAAATATCTCCTTATCCTTATATGTTGTTTGAGAATCTTCGTGTATCTACAACACAAAAGGAAATAAAAAAGGACTGTTAAATTCTATAACTTATCTTCCTTGGTCAATGAATGAAATGAATCACATATAAGACATACTGGAAAAAAAAGGTATGTACTTCTTATCCATGCCAATATTTTTTTTATAAAACTGATCAAAATGATGAGCTATAATAATGTTTATTTAAAGAAAAATATATTGTATTTATCATCACCAACACCATCGTCGAACATCTTAAACAGAACATATTAGAATCGACTTTAGTTCAAGGCAACTTGTATTGGCCTGAGTAAGAATGAATCTAACCCCCCATAAGATGTTCTCTTTCTTAATTCAAATAAAGAAAAACATATCTTCCACATATTGCTGCTAAACTAACTGAAAAGTACAGGCTACAGTTGTGTTTAATACGAGGAACAGATTAAAAATAGAGAAACATCTGAGATTATATCAGCTATTTTAGCCACCAGCTTCTCAAGTACATTGAGAGAACCCAATACATGCTAATAGTTTGTTTGTGTACTTGTAGCAATGGATCACATGGGTGATTTATTTTTTAAGAAAATCATAAAGAGGTTATCGGTAATTCTATTTGAGCCATTGTTGTTGTTGCTGTTGTTGTTGTTGTTATTGCTGTTTTCATCGTTGTATTCCGAGATTCATTCTTTACTTTATTTAAAAAGTCTCCTGCATCAGTAATACAAGTCTAAAAATGTTTCTTTTTAGAAAACTCTGGCAGCAGATTTAAAGCTATGAGCATATGTGGTTGCTGTAAACTGTCTATAAAATAAGAAGAATAGGCCAAGATATTTTTAAACGAAAGAAATACAAATGGAGATACATAAACTACTTAAAAACTTATACTAAACCATTTGCTGAGTGTTTTTTAGAAGGAATACTAGCCCATCCATGTAAGCGAGAATGCCGCTGAAATAGTAGATAGGATTGCATTGCCTTGTTGTCAATACTAGAGTTTTAAAAATAAAGAATTTTTTTCATGGTTTCTATTAGATTTGACAAGTCTAGTAGGAAGAATGACCTCTTCAGAATCGTGAAATAATTCTAGACAGGATTGCATTTTCTTTTAATTCAGTTTTCTAATCACATTCGAAAGGATTTTCGGTGAGTGGATTAAAACACTGAGCCATTTCCATCGTCCCATTAATGCCTCCTTAGAGGATCCTTGGGTAAATTTTTTAGTTATTTCATTCTTGATATCATCTTTATTATGCTGATTATCAGACAAAGATTCATCAACATCAACGATTTCATTATCCATTTGCAAATCTTCAATATCTCCAAATTCTTCAATATCTCCATCGTTTTCTTCTCTTAAAATAAAGCGTACAGAAAAATAATCAAGCAGAAGCAGAGTTTATTGGAATGAATTGAGTAACCGATATATTAAAGAGTAGAGCAACAAGCAAATTGTCTGCGGTAGAATTTATAAAGCCATTGAACTTTACTAGGAGGTGTCTGCCAGAATTATTCTGTTAACTTCATGTCTAGTAGCATATGCTCTTTCTTTTCGGATGGAACAAACGTACCTTGTAGAGAGAATATTTCACTTCCTCCAGGAACGTTGGCTGAGTAAAAGAGGGAAAACGTTGGTAAAATGGTTATAATATGCATAATTAAGTGTTGCAAAAATTATTCTGATTTGGAAACAGTTATATAATGTAATCATTGTTACAAAAGGACACACTTGGAAAGTGTAGCCTAATATTTTGTAGCTAAAAGCTCCAGATAAAGGCTACACTTCAAAAGAGCTTTCCTAGGCAATTTGGCAACATTTTAGATGTGTAACCTAGAAATAGTGTAGCTTTAGGTCTTTAAATTTTTACCAATTGGAGCATTCAATAAGGACGCAAAACATCCACTTTTCAGAGCTTAGGAAAAAATATAGAAATCTTTCTATTTTGCTAAATTATTTTAAAAATAAAATCCAAGATATGATAAAATACTAAATTAAATGTTCAAAAATGTGTTTATAGTTGCAAAAAATATGCTGTAAAGAGTCACTCGGAGAAGTAAGTTGAGATCCCCGAACCAATTGATCAGCAGTGATTTGGTCTATTCCTTCTCCCTTTTGCCTTGGTTCTCAGCATCCTCTAATTCTGTAACTTTGGGCAATCTAGCACTACATCAAGGAACTACACGGCAATCCATTGACTGTTTGTTTTCACCGACGACTTGGTTTCTTTGCTTAGGCTTGACATACTTGAACATTGGGTGGTCAGATTACCATTTTGCGAGTCGCCAAGTGAGTTTGGCGATCCCAAAGTTGCTTTTCTTTATTCTATCAACTTCTCTTTTCGTTTTTACTTGTTAGTATCCTTCCTTTGTTCCTCAATCCATAGAGCTGGAAAAAAAGGTTTATACATAATTTATTGGCACAGAATAAGAATTTGAAGATAATAAATCTATATAAACAAAGCCCTAAATGAGTCCAAATCTCAGACTCATCAACACCCCAACTTAAAGTTTTTCTTGTCCTCAATAAAATTCAAGTTAAGCATATCAAAAAGGATGTGTCAAACACTACTACAAAACAGTGAATCATGAATGCACAAAAGAAGACATAACTTACTCATGCACGGATCAATTGTGCTATCAAAGATTCAAGTTTGGACTAACCACTATGAATGTTTTCAAATAACAATACTTGCTTCAAATTCAACTTCAAGCTTACCAAAGGTACTCAAACATGGAAAAACACGGACTTGCACTATGGTGAAGTGCCTCCATGTTGCGCCCAAGGTCCCAAATTTACCAAAAATCATGGTATGCATAGCGGAAAATTCGCGTACTGTTCTGTCTCAAAAACTAAATTAGAAAATCTTGGGAGCAACTCCGCGCCGCGAACTTGTTCCTCGACGAAAAGCTGAAATTTTCAATTAAATTTGACTTCACTAAAGGGTAAACATAAGCGAGAGGTCTTTTTGGTATTTCATGGGAGGGATAGATATTTATTTTCAATAAGTTTTCCGGCACATTCAATCACTCAAATGAAATTCTCAAATCAAAACCCAAAAGCTCTCACATCTCTCTACGTTCTCTCTATATTGAGCCTCCATTGAAGGAATAAGAAATATTGAAGAAGAAGACAAAATTTCCTAGGATTTCATTTGAAATTTGTGTATTAAGCTTCATTGAGGTATGGTTTCTTAACTTTTGTATTTCCTTTCTCCAAGAGGTCCATTCAAAGTTGATTCTAAATCACCCAATTCCGAGGTTTTTCTTCTATAAATGGGTTTCCTTCTAAATTTGAAATTGATGATTGATAACGACTAATTGTGATTAACAATGTCTAATTAAGCGTAGATTGTTGATTAGTTGATGTTGATTGATGTTTATTCATTTAAATTATTTCCTCTTCCCCATTTTCCCCAATATTGGATCTTGCTTATAAAATGATGGGAATTGATGAATGTATTGATTGTTGGACTTGTTTTAATTATTCTAATTAATTCATGGACTTCCAAGTGTATGGTGTTGTTAGGATTGAAACTAATTCTTGTAGAATTCGTGACAAACCATTTTCCCTTAAACCCTAGGTTATGAATTGAAGTCCATTGGGATAATGATAATACAATTGACCTAATCTTGTGTGGATTGTCATTGTAGGATGTTATCAAACCTACTGATGGATGAATATAGTTGGTTGATGTTAAGACCATTGAACGAGGCTTATCAAGGTGAATCGGTAAGACTTTATGATCTTAAATATGTTAGCTCAATTGTAATGGTTCATATTTGGTGATGTTGTTCAATCGAGTTGTTACATGTGATCAGAATGTATAGTTGATGGTATGATAAAGGTCATTGAAATGTCTTGACTATATTATTTTAAGATGATGATTAAGGTACCACGCTATAAGGTTTATTATGAATCACTAATGTGCCTTATTAAGATATGATGGTGTAAATCTAAAAAATTAAGGGTCCAATTAAAGGACATTCTAATGAAATACCTACTAAGCTAATTATTGTTATATACAAAGGGTTTGTATCCTATGAACTATACTAAGACAACGAGAGGTGTTAATTCCTGGGAACTCAAAAATGACTCTGTTGAACTAGAGCATAACATGGTGGTAATGGTGTTATAAGTTCCTAAGGTTGTCTAAAATATGGTATTCAAGAAGTGATTAAGAGTTTAGATGCATTACAAGTCAAGCGTCAAGGAACGACTAAGACGTTCGATAACAAGTTCTCCTACATGCCTCATATGTGGTTCTATGTGTTATGTGTGATTCATGAGATTAGAAGGTATTTAAATGAGCTATTATGAGTGTGTCATGTTTTGTGGAGTTTGGAGGTCAAACGTCCAAGAACATCTACGACTTTTTAAAGGTGTGCCTTGAAATGACCTTGTGTGTCTAGGCATGTTTCATCAAGTTTTACGTGTTCGTTTTGAATGAAATTCATGTGAGAGGCGATAAAATCATATACTATTATGTTTGGGTTGGAAACGTCTGGGCAGACATCCCCAAGGACCATCCAAGAGTCCTTGAGGAAGGACCTAAAAAGTGGCGCCAAACTCATATTACTTGACTAATCGCATATTAAGTATCATGACAGTAACACTTCAAAAATCCAAGACGAGTTCTAGAGCCTAGCGTAAGTGTCATAAGGTTTAGACACTATTTTAAGGTCTATATTTATGAATATAAGTCATTTAGGAAGTCTAGAAACAAAAACGTCCAACAACATCCATGACATCCGGAAACTAGTTCAAGGAGGTATTAGTTTACCTTAGCCTATTTGAGTAGCTTTTAGAAGTCAGAAAAATGTTAAAAAGCGGTTGAAGGGTTTCTAACAAGCATTTAAGTTTATTCTTAGTCAAATGGTCCGGTACGACTCCCCAAGGATGTACCAAGGTCCCTTTAAGAGGACCCTTTCATTTTGGGGTCAAGGATAGCCTAGGTAGTGTGCACCAAGAAGGGATCGACAGAGAGTGTGTGGATCGATGGGGTGCCGAGTCCATCTATAGACAACTACTAATACATTTTTTCCAATGTTACATTTGTACCAGTCTTTGAACATACCTACGGATGTGAAGCACGGAAGGAGGCACGGGTCTTCGACTCACAAAAGGAAGGTTGGTCGAGGTCTCGTCTGTGAGTGCCTGCTTTTCTGCACGTTTTAAGTTAGTTCCAATTAATTAATTAAGGTTTAGGTCGATATTTGGGGGGTTAAGGGAAGCCTAATTAAGTTAATTAACACCCCATATAAAGACCCCAACACCACTAAACTAATGGAAGCACTCATAACTCACAAAACAAAACTTTTTTCCTTCTTTCATCTATCTGTCTCTAATGAAGAAACCCATTAAAGACAAATCTAGGGGAGGGTTTAGGGTCTGAAAAGAGTCAAGTTTCACCATCAATCTGCGTCAATTATAAAGGTATAAGATCTCTTTCACCTTTGAGACCTTTTTCCTCCAATAGTTCCATCAAATTGATTTCAAAAGTTGTGTTTTCCAATTGGTCGAAACCGATCTCGAAAATTTTGTTATGAATTGATTTATTTATGATTTAATTTTTATATTATGAATATATTAAAATGTATTATCACTTAATTATGATGTATCTTGATGGATTGGTATAGTTTGTAGAAGATGACCTTTACCCCTTAAACCTAGGTTATGATCTTGATACGAATTATGTAATGTTTATTTAATTTACATAGTTATTAGTGGAATAACTACCTGATGATGTTATTGTAGTAATCATTGATTACATTGGGTTAATTACAGTCCTATCATTCTAGTTCTTGAGTAATTTAATTAGACTATGACTTTGATCTAAGCATCTTGTCTTTAGCTATGAACTAGTATTGAATTATGATGTAGTGATTCTTTTAGCCTTGTTATCATGTTGATCATTGAATTATTATGATGTTATACCTTAACTGGTTTAATTTAATGTTTATGGTAAGACCTTGATGATGGATTATGAAAGAGACTTGGTAAATCTAGTGATTTCTATCCTTTACTTCAAATTATGGTTAATTGTCATTAAGTCATGTTGGTAATTGTCTTGCTTCTGTTATGTAGTAGTGAACTCTTATTCATGCTCGTTGAGGTTATGAGTTGATGTTAGAGTTTCTTTGACTATATGTCTAATTACATTTTATGCATGTTAACTTGACTAGTTATGACGTGTTGGTCTTGTGATGTACATGTCTATGACTTAATGACTATGTCTTATTGATTTGGTATGGTCTTGTTGAATGTGCATAAATATTTTCATAGTAAATTCCATACTTAATGAAATGTCCCTTTTAAAATATTTTATGATATGTGTGCATATAATCTTATACTTAGTACAAGTGCTGTACTAACCTCATTTCTTCCTTTTCCCCAATATTTTAGGTTCCGGTTGTTGAATTGATTTTGGAGACAACACTGAAGAAGACATGGATGTCTTAACCATCCAAGTAGGTCCTCACTTTCCAAGGGAGATGCTACTATCAAGCCTATGATGTTCCTTTATTATTAAGACTCTTATGTTTCTTTCCTTTTCATTTGGATATTGAATGTTTTATAACCTATATGTGGTCTTGTTTCATTGATTTAAGGGCTAGATCCAACTTGATATACTCTTATTAGATGGTTATGAGATGAGATTACTATTTTTAGACTGCATTATATTTTATATACATATGTACAATAAAAGTAGATGTCTAAGTAATCTTCATATACGAAGGTTCTCTCTCTCTCTCAAGTTCTAAATTTTCTGGCAAAATTTGACCAATAACTGTAATGATGTAAGTTAAGAGGCTAGTCTTAGTCCTCAAAGATGAAGACAATGACGGTTACTTGGGTATTCTCAGATGTGACAATGACGTTCAGTACTATTTAAAGAATAGCAACTCTTTAAATCCAATTAAAAGTTATAGCACATATAATACAAGTTGTGTGGATCAAGGAGGAGAGGAAATTTAATGACACAAGTAGACAACTACAACAGAAAATCATTCTGCTTCTTTCTAGCGAGCTTTCACATTTTTTGATGTTGCTAATTTACAATAATGAATCAGCTTATAAAAATTAGAATTTAAGGGTGGTGAAAACTAGAGAAAAATGGTCATCAAAATAAGGAATCATAGAGCTAACTATATATTACTTGTAAAGCCACAAGAGAAAAACATGGAGCCTATGATGCTATCAAAAACATTATTGTACTTTAGACATCAGTGACTCTACTTGCTGGAACACTTCATCTTGCACAATCAATGAGATATCACAAAATTAGAAGTTTCAACTTTGATCTAACTGAGTATCATTTGTTCATATATTTAGGAATGTTATATACCCAAATGGAATAGGCATAAAACAACTATCATTACTACTTTTATGGTCAGTCTTCTAAGTAGATGTGCCTCTCTTTTTCGTTAATTTGCACATCTATCATATGCTTATGTATGTATAAGTGTGCCTATTAAGCATGTAAAACTCATCCAAACATTGGACTCGTAAAATAGTAAAGGCAAATAAAAAACAACATAATACTTATAAGCATGACATGACAACCTATATTCTCATGGACTATTTCAATGTGAATCAACTTATTAGTTTATTGGAAAACATAAATTATCATGATTAATTAATAAGTATAGCGCACGATAAAGAATCAACTAATGGGTATAATACTACTACAATATGGAATCCCAAAAATTAACAGCACAAGGAAACAAAAATCTACCCCAACACAATAAGCCCAGATGCAACATATTCAGACTTTTAAAGGTAGAAACTTATAGCTTATAAACTCTATTCCTACAAAACCCTTTCTATGTAATAAATCTTCAGGATCAATCTTCACTTCTCTGCCCCTAGTGAACAACAACAAAAGAATAAGGAATTTTTGAATGTTGGCGACAAAGAAAGCAAAATCCAAAATGGATCTAAATGAGCTTCGATTTAAAATTTTTATTTCTTAAAAGATAGTAAAAATCAGAGAATAATGTTAAAATAAAAAAATCGTGAATGAAGCTATGTTTTTTGTGAAAAATGATTAATTTGTGTGTTGATTCAGTCAAAATATCATTATCAATCATCAACAAAATACTAGTCTCAAAAAAAGAACTATTCAATATCCACTGTTGGCATCAAAATTATATTTAAAAAAAGTACTAGGATTACTAGAAAACATGAAGAGAATGGACTGAACATTGAAGAATGAGTAGCGCAAATACCATCCCTAACGTGCTTGCAGGTTGGTAAGAGATAGATAACTCATCTAAGTAGTGTCGAATAATCTAAGGCTTGACCTCAATATGATTGAAATTAAATTTTTTCCTTAGTAAATTTCATTATATATCAAATGATCTCAGGAACAATGACCAAGTTCCTCATATGTGTTCTCACAACCTCTAGCTTCTCACTAGCAAGGGCCTCATATTTCTCATTGAGGAGCATCTTGATGAAAGCCATATGATTCCTCTTCAAAATTGGATGGAATATTTTGTGAGGACGAGAAAGGAAAATCTTAACAAGCTCACAGGTAGACATGTCAAGTAGTAATTCAAATCTATTTCTCTATAGCTGAACTTTTTGAATGTTCTCTTTCTTGGCTGTCAGGTAGCAACTTCATCTTTAACTCCCCCCATGGCTTCGATAATAGATTTCCTTCTAAGCTCTTCTGAAAGTGACTGCAGCTAGGGTTTTGAAGATTACAATAAAATAACTCTTTCAGAAACATGGATTGTTTTTTAGTTCTTTACTAATTTTCTTTTTGGCAAAAAAAAAATTGGAGGGAAAGGTAAATTTGTTGGAGGGAACATATTTTTTAGTGAAAACTATAAGTCCACACTCGACTAGTGTTGTTTTTATAATAATAAAATTAGCACACTTGAAAAGTGTATTCATATATATAAATATGTGTGGCTAATTATATCATAATCACACTACACTTATAAAGTGTAGCTTATACTACTAAAGGGCACGTTTTACAGGTGTTGTCAATATTACTGTGCTCAAAGTCTAAGAACTAAGGCTTAAAAACTTTAGGCAACATTTTACAAGTGCTGTCTTTATTTAGTGCTGCTTTAGGCCTAAAATGGTGTAGTGAGAGTTCCATCACACCGGACTCCATGTGTACCTCATATGGTCTATGTCGGCTAAGGCAATTCTTCCCAAAAGTAAATTAAAAAAAGGAAAATGAGCATTAACAAGGGTGTCTTAAGGGGTTTAACATAGTATAGGTGAGGTATGGGACAATACCTAAACATTGCAAAAGTTTGCTCAAAGAGAAGTCCTAGAAGGTTGTTCTTATGTATTATGATATCATAAAATGTATAATATTGACTTTATATGATCTTACACTTATATGATGTTAGTTACATTGATGAACGTGATATTGGTCTAAATTGTTATATGTGGTGATTACTACCTATGATGATATATATGATGAAGCAAGGCATTACTTGTGATCTCCTATCTTGTTTACTTGATTGTGTTGGGTTATGGGGCTTCACATGAATATTCTACTAGTAAACATTGGATGGTATTGTTGGTAAGGGTCTTGTATGTTGATGATATGAACTAATGAATATGTCTTACATTGTTGTGATTTTTTTTGTATAATCTATGTTGTGTGTGCATAAGGGTTTTCATATTTCTTAGCATGTTTCTAAAGAAATGGTCCCTTTTCATGCATGTCTAGAAATGATCTTGTGCGCATATATCTATACTTAGTACAAGTGGTGGACTAACCCATATTTTTATGTCTACTACAATTACGTAGGTTTTGGCCGTTGAGTTCTTACAACGTTGATTGAAGAAGACTTCGACATTTTTTCTATAAGTGTGGTAGGTCCACATGTTCTGGGATGTTACCATTTCAATGCTCTAGCATTGAAGTTGTATCGTCATAAATACATTGTTCATTCCTTTATCATTTGAATATTGATGTAAGCCTATAATGGCATATTGACTTTGTATTGGCTATGTATAACATTTGTACTCATTTAAATGGTTAAATATGAAATGAAGTATTAGAATAATTCCTATGTATATTATATTTCTTAAATGAGAAGCTTATATATGCCTCATATACGAGGGGTCTAAGTGAACTCCGTATGTTGTATGCGAGAGGTTCATGTAAACCTCACTATATCGATATATGTATAAAAACTTTTAATTTTCCATACTTTTTAACCTATGAAATATAATGACGAACTCTAAGAGGCATGTCTTAGTCCTCTCCGAGGATGAATACGCCACTCACGTCTAGGGGGTGCTCCACAGTCGTTGCACTAATGAAGCTGGGTGAAAAGGAACAATCATTTAGGTTTAGTGTGTAACATTCCAGTAAATGTAATTGTCTAGTGAAGGGTCTATTAGGTTTTAAGAATATGTATTGGGGTACATAGGCCTCCCAATTCCCAATATTGAGTAATATTGGACATGTTAGAGAATATTGGCTTAAGGGTGTTAGCCAATTTCTATGTATTAAGATATACTTTAATGTTTCAATGCTCCAATCCAAGCTTGTATAGGAATTGTACATGCAATGAATACCCTAAGCTAAAAATTTTAATTTCATAGCTTACACATTTTAGGTAGGAGGCATCCACGTGTCAAGCCTAGGCATCATAAAACATGATCATTTAAAATGATCATTGTCACGTACGGAGTATAGACCCCGTACAAGACCGGCGTTGTTGAACTTTAAGAGGTCACAGACAAGCCTACATATGTCATCGTTACATTATCTAGATAAATTTTAGCGGAAGATTTGAATTTTTTTAGTTGAAGTATACATAGACTTCATAACAGGAAATATCATATTCGAATAAGATCATCTACATAATTTCATAATCATTAACAAGAACTACTTAATACAAATATACTCAAATAAATGTAATAGTCCACAACTGTAATAAATATGTATTTGCAAAAATGACACCGATACAGTGTCTAAAACAAGTGAGAAAGAAATGCTAGTGGAACATCCTCTTCTAGCTCATGTGTACAACTAAGCTAAAATATAAAAGAGAGCCATCCTCGAAAGCAAGAGGGACTACTTAGTCCGGATGAATGCTCCACGTGTAAATAACTTCCGCGTAGTCTTGTAATGCTCTAGCGTTCACCAACACCTGCACCGAAAAGTAGAGAGTTGTATAGGATTATTACACACTTGTACTATGTATGGGTATATGAAAGCACACACCAAGGACATTCATGATTAATAAGAGATCTCTCCTAATGATATGAGTTATTGGAAGTCAAGTTAGTGGACTTGCCAAATCAGATTAGGAAAGTCATGCTATGAGAGTAACATGCATCATCATTCATATCATTTTGCAAAAAACACATAACATATTGCACATATAATATCACATAGTTCATATCATTCCTTCATATGCCATGATACCTTGGAATAATGGACTTGACATTAAGACTTCCCAAAATGAGGGCTCAACATATGGGACCTCAACTAGTTAGCCTCCTTTAGCCAACACAGAGTCTGCTTTGTTCATTCATACGTACTTCATTTTCATTCATTCATATACTATTGTAAACTGCAGCAATACCTAGGATGTAGTTTAATACATTCATCGGGTTCTCTGTTCAATGAACAAGAATAACCCTGTGTCATTACTTAAGTCTAGCTCACCTCTTGATTATCCTATCCTAACACATCTAATATTGTTCATTTCATTAGGTGCATTATTTGAGGCTGACCTCATTCATTCTTTGGGAAATTTAACTTTAATCGACATAGATCATGTTAGCATCATGGAATACAGTTTTAACCCAAACCAAAAAGAGGTGGAATCACCGGCCGAAGTAAACCAAATCATACTAGCGTATATAGCGAATCGAACCCTGCTAGAACCCTATATAGGAATTATAGGTTTAAAGACTAGGATATATAAGGAGATCCATACTCGTCTAGATGGACAATCCAATCTCATGATAATTACACGAACCACTACCTTCCCAAAATAAGAAATCACGACTCATAGCAAGACTATCAGTGCTCTGTATAAAAATTCCATTAAATTCATCTCATACATTAGAGAAGATGGCTTATAGTATGAGGCAACATAGATCGTTAGAGTATTTCTCATTTTATCATTACTTATTAGGTGTGAATTGTTCTTACACTTACATATCGAGTGTGATTGAGACTTGCCTTTTAATTTTCAACACTCTCATAGGTGAGTACTTTTGGTGACCTTATATTTAGCGTAGTTAAAACTTGTCTCTCTTGCACTAGACACATATTGTGATGCCACCTTGTTCTATTTTAACATCTATTCATTTATTCTTTTCTCACCTTTCATTATTTGTTCATCCTATAACATACATATGCTCTCTTGGAGTTTACATTGAGGGACATTGATTCTAGACGTAGATACAACTTGTCTCACTTGTACTAGCCTATACTCATGTAGCCACTTTTTCTTTGCTTGTTTATTGTTAAGCATAAATATACTCTCTTAGTCATTTCATTTAGGGACATTGATTTTAGGCGTAGATGCAGTTTGTCTCACTTACACTAGCCTATAGTCATGAAGTAATTCTTTTCTTTTACATATAACTATAGGTTCATTCTTGACACTTTCTTTTGGAGTATGCTTTAGATTCAAATTTACATCATTCTACACTCCCCTTATGTGAGGGTTCATTTCATCATATGCCAATTCACTTGGACAAACCTCCTAGGTTCGCTTACTTTTCAACGTACGCTGGTCTTATGGATCCATATGTACAAGCCATAAGTCTTCATGCATAATTCGCCTAAGTGACTCAGACTTACATAAGATTATGTGGTACAAGACTTATGCATCTTGTTTGTATGCCAAGATTTTGATTTTGATCCTTAGAGGCAGAAATGATTATTTATTTGTTGACGTACGACTTATGTGTCAATAAGAAATTTGGCAAGAGAACCCGATTTCGAATACCTTGAGAGACACTTAATCTTATATTAAACTTGATGATTGTATTTTTCAACTTTGGGGGACCCTAGTTCGATCCACATCACTCCCATTGTATTTGCTTTCATTTCCTCTCCTTTTTTTTTTGTTTAAGGCAAGGAGGTTGTGGGATCAATCCCCCACAAGCTCATTCTTTTTCTCTTAATTTATCTCTTAACTTTCTCACCTATTCAAGGGGTTGTGGGTTCAATCCCCACTGTTCATATTTATTTTTCTCCTTTATTTTTCTCCTAACTCTCTCATCCATTCAAGAGGCCGTGGGTTCAATCCCCACTCTCCACATTTATTTTCTCCTAATTCTCTCTTCTATTGAAGAGATTGTGGGTATCCCGACTCTCCACATTTATTTTTCTCTTTTATTTTCCCCTAACTCTCTAATCTATTCATGAGGTTGTGGGTTCAATCCCCACTCACCACATTTATTTATCTCCTTTATTTTTCTCTTAACTCTCTCATGTTTTGGGTTCAATGACGACTAATGGCATTTATTTTCCTCCTTTATCCGTCCAAGAGGTTGTGGGTTAAAACCCAACACGCCTCACATATTTTTCATTCATTCCCCCCCCCCCCCCCCCCGAATTTTTCACTTGAACATTACCCCATTTTGAATCCCCCTTACCACATTTTATTATTCAATTTTTACAACATGTATATTGTGAGGTCTTGGGTTCAATCCCCAATGTCCTCAAGTGTTAAAAAATATATTTTTTTGAACGAGACTTTTTACAGTAAGATGTCAAAAAAAGTAATTCCAGAATGCTGGAAATTTGTTCACCCTCTTTGCAGTCCATTTTTCTCAACTTTTAAATGTTAGATTAGGATAAATTTTCGTGTAACATCTATTGCATCTTTAGGTATGTTTTCATGTTTATTTTCGAGTATTTAATCACCTTTTTTCAGTCCATTTTCTAACCATCTTTCACGTTAAATATTAAGACATTTCTAGTAATTTTTAGAGAGAACTTTAGGTGTATTTTAAAGATTACTTTCAATCAAGAATTTTCATTTAATTCATAAAACTTGAACTAATATGAACATCACGTTTTTAACATATTCATACACATAAAATTCAAAAATTTAATCATGCCAAATTTCATGCTCTTAGTCGAGACCAAGTCACAGTACACACCTTTACTCACAAGTTAACGTATCACACCTTTTCGGAAACACTTCTTTCATTTATATATAATTTGGAATACACATTCAAAGACGTAGTCACATCCAGCCCTAAAATCATCTACAGAAGTCATACCAACGCATCCTTGAATATTTCAAAGGTTCTAATGACAGGGGCATGCAACGGGGAAAACTTTTGGTTTTAACTAGAATTAAGCTTAACTTAGGGGTATCTTGGGAAAGGGACCAAAAATGAAAAAAACCCTTACATTAATGTCGTTCAAAGTTTCCTTACGTTCTTCAAAAATCCCCCCACTAAGCCAACGTCTCAAAACCGAAATCACAAGCTTAATCGATAAAGAACTTGGTATTTGCTTTTTGTTTTGAAGCTTGTTTTTCTTTTTGAGTTTGAGCGTTAAAGTTCTTGATAAACTTTATACATTCTTTTTGTTATGTTGTCTTGTTTTACAGAGGTTGAGCGTGTCAATAAGGTGAGACTCGAGAGAAATGTGAGACTGAGTTACCTTAGGATAAGGAGATTAGGTGGAGACTTGGCAAAAATAGGACTCCTCATATTTTATTAAATTTTATTATTAAAAATCTGATTTTCCTTTACTTAAATCATAAAATTAGATATTAAATAATTTAATTAATTCACTAAATAAAATTAAATCATTTAAATTATTTCTTCCACCAAGGCTCGAACCTGGGTGGAGCAAGATTTTGCTTAAAGGGTCAATTTCGTCCACCTCTACCCAAATGTCCCCTTAACCATATTATTTATTTATTTTTATTTAGGGTAATTACAATACTACCCTTAGCCTGGAAAAGACCATTTTACCTCTAGACCGTCCAAACTTAACATTATCCCTTTATAAGTCCGGTAAAGACTCATCTAGGTTAATCTTCATATTCGGGTGCCCTACATTGCTGGACCCAACCTTTTATATCTAAACTAACTCCCTTATTTAGTTGTGTTTTCTGTTGAAGAGGTGCAGAGGTCTTGTTCTATGCGCATCAATCAATGCGAACACGGTCTAATCGTAGGCATTCTAGATAGATTAAGCATTACTTAGGATAATCATTTTAGTGTTATTACAATCATTTCGATTAAGCACTGCCCAAGGACATAGTGAGGATCCTTGGGACAAGAAGTGGACAAGAAGTGAACAATAGGTGTGCACCAATGCATGTGAAAGAACATGTGCTAACCGCCAAGAGACCAAGCGCCAACCCCAACATAACTCAATTAGGGCGGTCAGGGGGCAGGCACGCATACGGGTAAAGACACGTGGGGCCTAGCTTCCTAAAAAATTTTAGGCTTTAACTAACTTATATTACAATCTAACTAACCTAGGACTAATTAAAATAAACTTAACTAGTGTGCCCGAAATCTTAAGACCTAACCGGAAGACACTAGCCGAGTATCTAACTAAAGAAACATCCTAGTACCTAACCTAGATGGTCCAAAGGGGTGTGTTATGGACCATGTGACTTAGGGTGTACTTCAGTAATTATCTTACGTCACTTAATTAATCTAATTTGAAACTTAATTAATTTATTAAAAATCCTAGTCAAATCTGCCCTAATAAATTTTTAGAATTTGGCTATGTCAAATGCACTGCTAATTTTAGTCAATTTAGGAAAGGCATTTTGGTATGTAGCTAATTTATTTATTTAATTAAGTTATTTAGCCTAAGTTGAATTTGACAATAATCAGTTCCTAAGACTTAGACTCACGTTATCCATAGAAACCCTCAACTTACAAACAAAAGAAAACATTGATCAATTCTCTTTAGGCGATTTCAAGGTAGTTCTTCACGATTTTTAGTGCAAAGTACGGGGTGATCTTCATCGATTCAATTCTAAAGTAAGGTACGGGTTGTCTCTCTTTGATTTCTTTTCTTCAAGAGGCTTTTCAAACGTTTTTGTATTAAAAAAAAATCAAAACTAGGGTTGTTCCCAATGAATAGAATGTTCATATCCCTAGTTCTCCCTATTTCCTATTCTAGTAGTATGTATAATGAAAATCTCGAGCATGTTCTTGGTATGTATTGCTAACTGATCAATATTTGTAGGTATCTATGATTTAATAATGTCGAATGATACCTATAGGTTAGATCTGTATGATTAGAGTATCATTTTCATGAGCTAATAATGTTGTAATACCGAATTGTGTTTTAGAAGATGAAATTGTTAAAAGTTGCCTTTCTTAAAATGATGAGATTACTATAGTATATACATGAAGTTAATTGGGATGGCTAATGATATTCTGATGACCAATGTTTAGTATATGTTTGGTTTATGTCGATAAATTGGATTACAATATTATTTCAATAATATGTAATAGAATTAGCAACTGACAAAGCCATACCAATCTTATATGTCCAATATAAATTATGATGTCCTTGTAAGGCCAAATAAATATTAAATAATGAATTGACAAGTTATAAATCAATAAACTCATAACCCAGGTTATGTCAATGAATACGACAAGTCACAACATACCATATATAAATGAACTTGCGAACATAAAAGCATACTAAACAAGTCCTTACAACTTTCATAAAGAATGGTACAAGACTACCAAATAATGTTGAACAAGATAAGGTGAGTAATAAAATAACATAAAAACTTATGAGTCATGAAATTGACCTAGAATGGGGTGTTAATAGAAGTGAGACAAATCTCACTTGCACCTAAAAAATTATGTTAAAAATACTCACATAAGATGGTGTTAGAAATCATGAGACAAGTCTCATTCGCACCATAATGATAATATAAAATTCAAATTTATATTCATCAAGTAAAGAAAAGGCATGACAAGTCATCCATTGAGCTAAGCATACCTCATACTAGAAAAAAACATCCATAATGTATGAGTCAACTCTAAAAGTTGTAAAGTATGAGAAATTAAGCAAATCACCGATAGACTAGCATTGAGCTTGTGTAGGCACATGTAAGCCTAATAAGATGAGACATCCACCAACGTGGATAAGGGTCTCAAAAATCTCCTACTCTTTGAACTATGTCGCCAGCATAGGTTAACTATCTGGTGTATCCACCAAAGAATGCTACGAAGTATTCGATTTCACTATGGCTGGTGAACTACCTCTTTTTAGTGTGGGGAAGACACTGGATTTCATGTTACCTCACATGATCTATGTCAGTTAAATGCTAGTATTTAGTTTCACTTTAGAAGGTGAACTACCTCTTTTCAATGTGGGGAAGACACTGGATTTCATGTTAGTTTACATCATCTATATCAGTTTAATTCTAAAGACTTCTTAAAGAGAGTAAGAAAGAAAGAAATAAAGGTATGTTCAAAGTAAACATGAGATGAAAGAAGAAAATATGTATGTTCAAAGTGAACTTAGTAAAAAAAAGCATGTGTAAGTCAAATCACAAGTGTTTTACAAGAATGAAGTTTTAATAGTTATTGGATTATAACCATTAAGGGAGAAAAACATAATGGCAAATAAATACCTCATAATCTTTATATCATGCAAATGATCAAATAATGGCATAGCAAATAATCTTTATAATATGCAAATGATCAAATAATGGGCATAGACAATAATCTTTATATTATGTAGATGATCAAATAATGGGCATAGCCAATAATATTTATATTATGCAAATATAAAATAATTGGCATAGTGACTCATGCAAATTTAACAAGAATGGAAAAAATAACTAGTGAATAGGGTAGTCAAATCATCGCCTTAGTCTTTTGGATTACTTAGTTTATTCATAGTAGAAATGGGACTATAATGAATCATTGCACTCACAAGTAAAACATAGGATGAAAGGTGATCATTGAAATAGACATCAAAAAGAACAAAAGACTACAAAATAATCTAAGTGTGGGATAAGGAGCTCTCGGATAAAGGGGGGAGCAAAATTATATTTTTTTGTTTGAGTTGTTCTAAAATTAACTTCATGATTCCAAGGTCTTATGTTCATATAAAAAATGATTTGTGTGCTTTAAATCCATTAAATTATATCGTATTCATAGCATGATTCATTAATAACCAATTAGGAAAGTGAAGTGACTTCACTTTCCAAAAATGGCATGTTACTATAGGAAAAACTTTCCTTGATCATGCATAGTCCTTATGTGTTTATATGTATATACCATACTTAGTACAAGTGTTTAGTAACCCATTTTCTATTACTATTTTTTGTAGGGGCAGGTCCTTTAAGATGATTGAAGATTCGCTTGAAGTTATTTGGATTAGTACCTCTAGACGTTGGTAGGTCCTCTTGAGTTCGAGGATGCCTATGTCTTATATTCTAGCTACAGTAGATTAAACATAGCTAGTGAATGTTTTCACTAGCGTTTACTTTCAAATATTTGTTCAAGCTTTTATATTAGGGATGGTTTGGCAACTATTATTCTTATCAATTCTTCATTGCAATTGTTCAATCTATTAATAGATGGTTGTTTAGTTTGAGCTATTAGTATATAATAACTCTTACGTAGAAATTATATGATGTCTAAGTACACTTCATTAAGTTAAAAATTTTTATATTTTCCACTAAATTTAACTATATGATTGTGTTGAAAACTAAGAAGGGGCTTGTCTGCGATCTATGAGAGGTTAATGACAACGGTCTCATCTAGGGTCTAGAACCCAGGAGTGACACAATGGTTGCTGTCCTCATGAACTGCGGCATGAAAAACACTTTCCTTCCTTTTCTTAAGCAATTTTACTCATCCTAAAAATTCACACCACTATTAGATCTTCCAATGGAGGGGTTACATTTTTTCCAAATCAATTGATTAAGGGGGATTCATCACACTTTTTCATTTACCTTGTTTTTTCACTATACCGCCAACATATGCAATTTGCCTAAGTTGGATTTTAAACAAAACACACTTTATGAGGATTACGGGGTTCAAGCCAAATTTAGACACCCTTTAGACTTGATCAAACAAGTCGACAATTGCCGGAACATATTGTTTTTTCTTTATTGTCATTTTTTTCAATTGTCGATAGTCAATGAAAATTCTAGAGACTCATCCTTCTTTCTAACAAATAACATCGGAGCACCCCAATGAGAGATACTCGGTCGGATAAATCCTTTTTCTTGAAAATCTTTCAATTGTTCTACGGATTATTTCAACTCGACTGGAGACATCCTATAAAGAGGAAAGGATATAGACTACGTATCTGCAAAATATCAATGCATAAAACTATTTCTCGCTCGAGAAAAGTGTCGAGAAATTCAGTGGGATGTCTTTCAAAAATTCATTCATTACATAAATCGGCATAGAGAAGTGATTTTCTAATCAACAACCCTCACCCGAAAAAGATTGTAAATGTAACGTTTGCAGATCATGTTCCTACCTTTGACATGAGAAACGTACTGACAACTAGGGATAAAATTACCTCATTTCCAACCGTAAATTGGCTATTTTGGATTTGGGAATTTTACAACCCGAGTCCTGCAATCTACAAAGGTATATAATGCATGGAACTAATCCATACCAAAAATCACATAAAAATCCAACATTACTAACAACACTAGATCCACGAAAGTGTCTTTATGACATAAATAAATGGGACAACTTCTATAACTTTCTTAACAAATACGCACTCACCAAGCAGGGTAGAAAAAAAAATACTCCAATTACACTTCGGGGAGTATTTCAAATTTCTATGCCACAAAATGTTTCCCAAAGGATAAAGTTGAACAGAAGTACAATAAATTATATGCATCTATAAAAGACTTGTAACATACCGGTCACCACATCTTGGGAGCTCTCTGTCTTCTTGAGATCAAAGAGAAAAAAAGTAGTATTTCTGTTAACATTTGTGTTTGATCCGCTTGGAGAAGTTTGCTTATATTTATCCCTTTTGCCGAATGTGGTGGACTATTTTTCGATTAATGTGTACTCAAGTGGTTCTAATGAAGTACCAATTGTAAGACAAAAGACACATCTCTCTCTCTTCAGATGCTCCCGCCTACTGTTACAACGGCTACAGAAATATCTGAAACGCGCGCTGCTGCGCTGGCGCGTGCCTGCCAGTGGACCTCAAAAAACCACCAAAACAAAGCCAAATGGGGCTCCATGAAGATTACAACAAACCCTAGTATGGCATTCACCATGATTCATCTCTCAGTTCCTAAAATTCAATAGACAAAGATGTGAAGAATGCTGCGTTTTCAGAGGAGTTTGATCAAGAACGAGAAAATATTTCCCAAGGGATTTCTTTGTGGAATCAAGGAAAATCGATAGTGGAACTGGATAATACCACTCACAATCTACATAATACTCAAAAATCAATCGATTCCACTTTACCAATTGACAACAATCGAGAAATTAATTTGGTGAGAATCGCGAGGTAATCGCCTGGGCTGCGCATTGAAATTCGAGCAACTTCGAGCCAATCTTGTAGCGTATTTAGTACTGGGGTTTCCCCCCTTTGATAAGGAGCATCCCACTAAAATTTCAAGCAAAAGAGATGGGGGAATCGCTGGCGGTGAGAAGTCCAGCGTACAGGAAGCTCAAAACACCGGAAACCATGGAAACTCGATAATGGGAACTAACTTTCAGTCTATTGACGTTCATTTAGCACATTCTTCTAACAATACTGAAGGAAGAAACAACTTCAACAACAATTCCTTATCCCACTATGATTCCACAATCAAACTGCAACAGGGGGGAGACAAGATAATGAAGAACATGAATTTGTCTCTAGTTGAAATGCAGAACAACACAATGTGTAGGAGGTTCAAGCAATTCAAACACCAACAATGGGAGAAGGAAGAAAGACACAACCTGGGGGAAATTTAATTGAGAAACAGGATACTACCAGCAACAACATGAAGCTGCATAGAGCGGCCTCATCGAATGCTGAACAATCCTCAAACTTTTCCTTCGGAATTACAGGTAACTCATCCTATCTAACTCCTCACATTATTGTTGATGCTTCACAGGTCAGGCCAAATGAAGATGACAAGGGAAAAGAGAAATGACAAACACAGCCTCAAAGGCAGGAACAAGCAAGTTACAAAACACAACCTGCAGGCATGAAAATGCAGCGAAGAACAAATGATCATAGGAATGCTGCAAATGGAAAGGAAAGCCAACAAATTCACAAATAAAGCTCAACTCAGGCTCAAAAACAGGAAAACAGTCAACAAGGAGAAACATATTCAGCAAATCAAAGCAACAGGACAATAATGGATTTCCAAAGCAATTTCCCAAAGATCTCCAACAACTTCACTAGGTATGACCCTAACTCTCAAATTGATAGAATTAAACAGATGAACAATGCTGCGCAAGGAAATGCTAGACCTTCTAACATCGAACAACAAGGGCAAAACATTAGTAAAAATGTTAAACAGGATAAAATTTTAGAACCTGCTCCATACACTGTTGTTCAATCCTTTGCAGCCCGCTTGAGGAATAATCAGTATAAGAATGAGATCCCTATTGTGTTGAATGACCCCATACATACTACTAGACAAGGGTATCCTGCTGTGCTCTTAGATGAAAATGACTATTATGTGAAATTGGATGAATGTTGTAAGTATACACTTCTGGACAAATTCACCAATACAATGCCTAAAATGGAGTTGATTAGAAAGAGCTTTACCCTTCCAACTCAACTTATTGGAGGGGTGAAGATTACTCACTTTAACTCTAGGCATGTGTATATTGATCTTGATAATGAATTTGATTATCAAACTGTGTGGACAAAATTGAGGATGACTATTGAAGGGAAGATTATGAGAATTTAAGCTTGTACCCCTGATTTTACCCTCGAGGAAGAGACTCCTATTTTTCCTATTTGGGTTGCTGTGCCAGGATTACCATGGCATTGTTATAATAAAGTTCTATTGACTACTATCTTGGAATCTGTCGGGAAGGTCTTATATCTAGATTCTACGACTTCTCCAAAGACTAGAGGTAGAACTACTAGGGTGAAAGTTCAAGTTGATCTCATTAAGAAAAGGCCTGAACATGAATGGTTGGGATTCAAAAATTCAGACCCCAACAAGGGGAGATGGTTGAAGGTTCAATACGAAGGTATCTCCGACTATTTTATGTATTGTAAACATCAAGGGCATATGGATTATGATTGCACTATAAAAAGAAGAGATGAAGAGGTGAACAAGAGGAAAGAAATGGAGTCTGAAAAAATAGATAAATCAAGAGGAGATCAGCATCAAGGTTGAGATGTAATAGAGGAAAATGTTAAGCAAAATCAAAAAGGAAACCACCAAGAAGGAAAAAAACAAGTGACCAGAAATCAGGGTGAAAGAAATAATGTTCAAGAAGTTTCAGAAAAAGAGGAGCATTGGAAGACACAAACAAGAAAACAATCAAAAAACATGGAGCAAGTTCAACCCAAAACAACATGGAGAGCACGCTCAGCACAACACAAGAAAGTCATTGATGACAACCAACAAGCAGTAGGTATACCTCCTACTCATACTATTTATAGTGACATAGAAGTGCAGGAGCAGGCTGTTCAGGAGCTGCAGGTGGACACATCAGGAAAGAAAGGTGCTGCAGACAACAATATCCAACAAATCCAAGAGCCACTTACTGCATAATCACCAACAACACAAACAACAAATGTCCAAAACCAGCACATGGACAATTCAGAAAGGAAAGGGGATGCACACAGTGATACATAGCAAAATGAAGAAACAAATATTGCTTCACTATCAAAAAATTAAAGAACAAACCTGCAGCAACATCAAACACAACTCACACAAGCCAATAATACCAAGAGAATAGGTTTTGACTTATCTCTCCCCATACCCCAGCAATCCCCTGCAAATGCTGCTGATAATAGTGTGAATGTTGGGTTGGCTGTTTATGTTGATGGAGGTATGGATGGAGGGTGTGAGGAGAATCCCACTAATCTGCAGGAAGGGGTATCCAAAGGGGGGAAAGGAACTCTGTTTTTTGATCACTCCGACAATAGGAGAGACCTTAGAGACGCAGAAAATAAAACTCAAAATTCCAGCAATCAGGGGCAGCAGCAAAATTCCAGTCAATGGCAAAATTATGAGGCTGATCAGAGTTTGAAAAGAGCTGAAAATCAAGAAGTTGGGGGTATAAATGCTGCTGGAAATCAACAATATACTGTTAATTCTGAGCATCAGCAGCAGGGAGATAAAACTCCTGTCGAAAAACAAAACAATAAATCACAAGGCAGACCTAGCAAAAAGAAAAGAGAAGCAATTAAAAGAAGAATTCAAATAGAGGCAGGTCTGCAGTGTGATAATGAGCAGATTAAAAGAGAAAATAAATCTCCAAAACAGTGCCATGACAACTCACATTATGAAGTTATAAATTAAGAAGATGGATTTAACGAAGATACTCAGTCTCTCAATGAAAAGGAGGGAGAAGAGGAAGAGGATGAAACTAGTGCACAGTTGATCAACGCTTTTGGTTCTACTTTCCAAAGTGAGTTTGAGTCTGAAATCCATGAAGTCACTACTAAACAAGGTTTATCTCCAAAGGATAGAAAGGAAGTCAGACAATATAACAACACCGTCACAACAAGCACATCAGGTAATACTAGTAGACCCAATACTAGGTCAAGAAGTAAAGGTTTTTAATGATCAGTACAATAGGTTGGAATGCTAGGAGCATCAACTTCCAAGGCTCTTTGGAAAGACTCCAAAATCTCAAGAAAATGCATAATTTGTCTGTGATTGATATTCTTGAACCTTTTGCAGATAACTCTCAAATCAACAAATACAAGCTTTTTTTGTCTATGGATAATGCTTTTTGTAATAATAATGGCAAAATTTGGCTTTTTTGGACCAATGATATGGAATGTGATATTTTGAAAAATTCATGATCAACACATCACTTGTTGGTCCAAACATGTTGAACACAATGAGAAATTTTTTTTCTCTCTTATTTATGCTAAGTGTAAGGAACACTTAAGAAGACCTCTTTGGGAAAGACTTTATCATATCTCCAATATGGATAGCCCATGGTGTACGATTGGAGACTTTAGTGTCATTACGTCAACTGATGAAAAACATGGTGGCATACCCTGTAATATGAACAAAAGTCTGGAATTTATTGATCATTGAGGCTTGTGGTATTATGGACATAGGCTACAGTGGTCAACATTACACTTGGTGTAATCAAAGACCGGTGAAGCAAGAGTGTGGAAAAGATTGGATTGAGCCATGGTCAACGATAAATGGTTGGAATGTATGCCACAAATTATTATCTTTCATCTTCCTGTTGTTGGCTCGGACCATTGGCCTTTATTAATGGAAATGGAGGTGAGAATAGCCCAAAAAGTAAAATATTTTATGTTTTTGCACTGTTGGACTGAAAATGAAATTTTCAAGTATTTTGTGCAAAGATCTTGGCAAGAGGAAGTAAGTGGTGATCCTATGTGGAAACTTCATTAGAAAATGAAGAAATTGGCTTCTACCTTGAGTACATTGTCTAAGAGTGAATATGGCAACATCTTTTCAATGGTTATAGATTTTGAAGAACAGGTTAAAAAGGCGGAGGAGAATGTCATACAAAACAATTCAGAGGAGAACAGAGCCAAACTTCATCTTATTAATGCTCAATACATAAAATACATAAAGTTGTAAACTTCCATACTCAAGCAAAAAACTCAGCTCCAATGGTTCAAAGAAGGGGATACCAATTCCAAATACTTTTATTCTATGATGAGGGGAAGGAGAAGGAAGTTGTTTATCCACAGAATTTTCACAGATGAGGATACTTGGATACAGGGAGATGAGAACATTGCCAAAGAATCTTGTATGTACTTTCAAAATATTTTCACTGGGAAATCAGACAGAATCAGTGAGGAGGTTCTTAACTGTATTCCCCGGATGGTTACAGATGAACAGAACCAAATTCTTCAAAAAATGCCTAATATGGAGGAATTAAAAAAGTTTATTTTCTCCATGAATCCTAACTCGGCTCCAGGTCCGGATGGGTTTGGAGGGAAATTTTATCAATCATGTTGGGGTATTATTAAGGAAGATATTCTAAAGGCTGTGCAACATTTCTTCTGTGGAAATATTTTGCCTAAATATTTTTCGCATGATTGTATTGTTCTTCTTCCTAAAATTGATCATCCCAATAAATTTTTAGAGTTCAGACCCATCAGCTTGAGTAATTTCTCCAACAAAATTATTTCCAAGATATTTTTTTTCAGATTAGCAGGTATTTTACCTCAGTTTATTTCTGAGAATCAGTCGGTATTTGTTAAGGGAAGAAGTATCTCGGAAAACATTATGTTGGCTCAAGAGATCACTCATCGTATCAAACAACCCAATGAAGGTGACAATGTGGTAATCAAACTCGATATGGCCAAGGCATATGATAGAGTGTCATGGTCGTATACTTGTTTGGTTTTGTGAAAAATGGGTTTTGGTGAGAATTTTATTGACCTTGTGTGGAGAATAATGAGCAACAACTGGTATTCTGTTATTATTAATGGGTACAGACATGGTTTTTTCAAGTCAACAAGGGGTCTCAAACAAGGTGATCCGTTATCGCCGTCCTTATTTATTTTAGGGGCAGAGGTGCTGTTTCGGATGCTTAATATGATTCATCAACAACAGCATTAAAAGAACTTTCAAATGGAAAGTAGAGGCCCACAGATTAATCATCTCAGTTTTGCGGATGATATCATTATCTTCTCTTCCACCACTAGAGATACTCTCCATATGATTATGAAAACTCTTGCCACATATTAGTCTGTCTCATATCAACTCATAAACAAAGACAAGAGTCATTTCATGGTCCCATCGAACGCTCCCAGAGAGGTCATCAATGTGATTGGAGAAATCACAGTCTTCACTCAGAAAAACAGTCCCATTACCTACCTGGGGTGCCCCCTATAAATTGGTGATCAAAGAATCATTTACTATTCAGATTTAGTCGCAAAGATCACCAAAAGGATCACGGGATGGCAATCAAGGATTCTTAGTTTTGGTGGGAAGGCTACTATGATCAAACATGTTCTACAA
This sequence comes from Solanum lycopersicum, assembly GCF_036512215.1. NCBI lineage: Eukaryota > Viridiplantae > Streptophyta > Magnoliopsida > Solanales > Solanaceae > Solanum > Solanum lycopersicum. Next base: position 44,127,366 of record NC_090802.1, read on the forward strand.
TCCATTCCTATCCACACAATGTCAACTACCTCTCCTCCTAAAACAACTATCCGGTATATCAAGAAAGCCATGGCAGATTTCTTTTGGGGTTGGGACAAGGAAAAAAAAAAGTATCATTGGGCCTCTTGGGATACGATGTGCCTTCCTTTGTATGAGGGAGGTATTGGTATAAGACGTCTTGAAGATGTGTGTGTTTCATTAGAACATAAACAGTGGTGGATTTTCTGAAGCAACAGACATTATGGGGTCGATTCTTGACGGAAAAATACTGTCAAAGGGCTCATCCGATAGCAAAAAAACTACACATGGGGCAATCTTTGGTTTGGAATTTTTTGATGAAAAATAAAGCCATTGCCGAATCCCAAATTCAATAGAGAATCAACTCTGGAAGCAGCTCATTTTGGTGGGATGATTGGTTAGGAGACGGCTCTCTTGCTCCTCAATGCAATCAAATCACGAGCCTAAACAACACCACTATTTCTCATTTTCTAATTAATGGAAGATGGAACGAAACATTGCTTCGACAATGGGTTCCTCCATTTATGATTTCAAAAGTATTGAATACCGGCATTAAGTTTCAGGAACACATGCTGGACGAGGCAGTCTGGAAAACTTTTGAGAAAGGGCAGTTCTCCTGTGCTACTGCCTGGGAACACATTCGTCAAAAGAAGGAGAAAAATAATTGTAGTAAGAACATCTGGCATAAGTTAATCCCGTTTAAAATTTCTTTTTTAGTGTGGAGGGCATTGCGTTGTAAGATCCCCACTAACGAAAGAATTATTAAATTTGGGAGGGAGGCAGCCAAGTGTTCCTGTTGTTATAGCCCTGGGGAAGACACCATAGATAATATATTTGTAACTGGTCATTTTGCTAACAATATTTGGAGGTTCTTTTCTGCATATGCAGGGCTGCAACATGAGCACACCACAATTCACACTCTGCTACAGAAATGGAGGAACCTGGCGCAGGCAACTGAAGTGCAGAAGGTGGAAACCAGGCTGCTGCCAGTTATCATTCTCTGGAATCTCTGGAAAAATCACTGCACAGCAAAATACGGAGCAAAGCAATCCAACACAGCTCGAGTAAAATTCCTCATAGTCAAAGACTTCAACCATCTCCTCAACACATCCTATCCATACATCGAATGACCTAACAATTGGAACTCTCTTATCGAAATGGTGGCAAGTTACAAACATGTTATTATGGTTAAAGAAGTAACGTGGGAGAAACCTCAACAATCATTCCTCAAGCTCAACACTGGTAGGAGTGCCCTTAACAACCCCGGGAAAATTGAAGGAGGAGGAATAGTAAGAGATTTTCAAGGTAATATGATATATGCATTTACTATTCCTTTGGGTATTAGTACCAACAACCAAGCGAAAATTCAAGCAGTAAGCCATGGTTTATATTGGTGCATTCAGCATGGATATAGAAAAATACACTTGGAAGTGGATTCAGAATTGGTCATTCATTGGCTTTCGAATCAAACCTACTACCCATGGAACCTACAGCCATACATCCTGGAAATCCACAGAATAGTGCATCATTTGGAAAGAATCAAGATTACTCATCTCTACAGGGAGGCAAACAACACGGCTGATCGGCTATCACAATATAGTCACAACACAGACATTGTTCAAAACTTTTACATCAAGGATCAATTACCTACTCTTGCGAGAGGAAGCTTCATTCTAGAAAAACTTGGTATGGCTAATTTCAGGAGAAAGAAATTGAAAAGAATCAAGAAACCTCCATGATCGTCTCTGTTATGGTATAGTTTTTATACCGTTTTTTGTTAGGAGCCTATTCACTTAGACTATGCTATTTGGTATAGTCTCGTTTAATAGGATACACCATTATTCTTGTCTTACTTATGTAAGGGGAGAGTCTCCTTTATTTACGTATCCAAGATACTTTGTATTGAGAAGAGTCATCTCTTCTAGGTGGTTAGTATTCTGGTTTCTCTTTTATTGTAAGGGGATGAGTCGAACTTCCTTTTTAGGAAAGTTGACTTCTGAACCATCTTAGGATCGGAGGTAAGGTTTATGCACCACTCCTTGTCTCTTTTACTTTTATTAATGTTAAGGCCTGGGGGTGTTGCTCAGCCCCTTACCCCCCTAAGGGTACTTAAAAAAATTAATGTGTACTCATACTATAACATAAATATAATTCATTTTTTCTAGACATTTACTATCATATTTCTTCCAATATTTGTTTAACTCGGGTTTACAATAGTAGTTCCATGGTAATTACCTCCTTGAGGAATATGTATAGACATTCCATCATTTTTACCATTGGGGAAACACTATGGAAACCTTGGTTGGAGAACATTTTCTTGAACCCTTGTTGACCTTGCCAATCAAGCTTATCATTGGAGAAGTTCATATCACTGGTTCTATCTCTCTTTACCTACCTATTCTTTTTCGTGATATTTTTCTCCTCAATTTGTTCAGCATGAACCATAAGAGTTAAATATTTATACTTGGGATAAGCATTGTTGAACAATTTTCATTGCCTACAAATTCGAACACTCTCACTACATATTTACTAAATAGTTCCCGCGAGTTTTCTACCATGTTTGGATCATACTTGGATAGTTGGGTTAACTTTAGTGAATACTCTATTGCACTCATTACCCCTGTCTAATGTTTATGAACTCTTGCATTTTTTGTTCCCTCAAAACTAGGGAAAATAACCTATAAAGAATTTTTTCCTTGAACACTTCCAAAAAACCCATCTATTGTTAAAACAAAATTTTAGCTACATCTTTTAGTTTTTAGGTGGATAGATCTGGCTTTTCCTTTGAAGACATCTCTAAAGCACCATCTATCTTGCAATCCTCATCAAAAAACATTTGGGGATCCTCTTCCACATTGGAACCAAGAAACTTGGGAGGATTAATTCTAGAAAATTTCCTCGATCTTCAAGCTATAGATACCACATTAGTATTCACACGAGGGCCAACATCCAAGTATTGGCTTTAACCGTCATCCCTTGTGCTTGAGTTTTCACAGTTAATGAGCTCGAGATTTAAATTCATTTACGTCGTTGTTTTTATTGATTTAGTATCCTCAATTGATTATTCATTGCCAATAAATGACTTAAAATCCCTTGACTTTTAGGTATATGGATTGAGGAACAAATAAGGGACACCAACAAGAAATAGGGAACAAAATAAGCTTAAATAATGAAGAAAGTCAAGCATGGTCTAATTAAGTCCTCTTGGCTAGTCACCTAATGGCCATCTAACCGCCTAAAGTTCCAGTTTCCAGGTCTTGAGGGAAAAAACATAGTGGGTAATTAAAAAGAGTAGTTGTTGGATTACTCAATAGTTTTGCGATGCAGTGCTAGATCGCCCAAAGTTACAGAATATAAGGATGGTGAGTACCAAGGTAAAAGGGTAATATAATAGACTAAAGGGTGGATATTCAAGTAGTTTGGCAAGCATGTTTTGCTTATCCAAGTGACTCTTCACATCACAATTTTTGCAACTATAAATACATATTTGAACTTTCAGTTTGTTATCTTATTCTATCTAAGATTTTTTTTTTATAATTTTTAGTAGAAGAGACAATTTTCTCTAGTTTTTTTTTAAGTTTTGAAGAATTTTTTTTTTTTCATTTTTGAGAAATTGGAAGTGGATCTTTTAGATTCTTAGATTTGGACCATTTTATAAGGATGAATCTACTCTTCCCTAGTTGGTGGATAATATATTTGGTAATGCTTTTTAGCATCTTATAAAGTCCAACTAAAAGCCCAATGGGGTTTAATTATGTTGCTATGGGCCTATTTAGCTTATTAATGTCGGTAATTGCTAGTCTAAATGCTATTTAGAAGAGATTTTAGCACTAATCATGTTTTAATTTATGAGTTGTAGCTGCAAATGTAGTTCTATCTTTGTGTTCTTGTCTTACTCAAGAGAAAAGTTTTAGAACCTAAATTATTGGTTGATGGTAAGTAGGTATTGGGTTGACCTAGGTTCATTTCAAGAGAGTGAAACCTAAACCCACTCATAATTTCTGCTTGAGAGAGTCAATAGAGTAAGGTGTGGAGTGTTCTTATTTTGCATGCTTCTTGATAATCAATAAAACTCAACTAGAGTCGAGGTAAATTATTCAAGGGAAAGTTTACCTCCTTTACATCCTAGCTTATGCACTAATATTTAGCTAAATAATAATAGTTGCAATTACCCATTTTTTCTATATTAGACTATATCGAAACACATACAAAGAACCTATCTCATTATTGTTACGTTTTATTATTTGTGACTGTTTGTAGTTTAAAATTTCAAACAAAAACCCCCATTTCACATTTGTTGCATGGCCTTCTTTGAGTGATGTCTTTATTGGATAAGTTTTATTCTTATGACTTATTTGAACATGTTTATATTTCAAATTTTATCATGACGCACGTACTGCTCCCTGTGAGATTTGACCCCACTTATTTAGTTTTATTTTGTACTGATTAAAAACTATTGACCCTTATATTAGATGAAGTTTCTTTGAATTATTATAAAAAAAATGGTTCCACTGCCAGGTAGTGGTGCTGTTAAAGAAATTCTTTTTGTGAAGTTTAATTTTGTTCATTTTAGTCATAGTCAAATATTCTTTCTTTTACTATTAGTTTTTTTGTTGTTTTCTGAAATAGAATGAATGAGAAAGGTGACCAAGTGGACATCCTCTCGTAAAAAATGATGATTATTAGGATAAAATCCTATATTTTAAAAAATTGAAGGGTGAGAAAATTTATGAGTTATGGTTGATATTTAACACACTATTGTTGCAGTTTCCAAATCATGAAATCCCTAATAAGATACTACTAAACTTCTTTCATAAAGGTCTTGGCTTTGAAAATAGAGGAGTGGCTGACCAAATCTCCCTGGTGGTCTAATATAACAACCATGTGCAATTGTAGCTTAACTCATTAATCATATTACTAAGACCAAGAAGGTGACAAAGATGGACCATATTTCCACATTGCGAGATCAACTTGATCTCTTGGACAAAAAGGTTATAGAAATTTTAATATTATACAAAATAAAAGATAGGTACATTCCTCAGTATAACCATAAAAATTACAAGGATTTTGAAGGTGGACTGAAGGAGGGATACTCTCACTTTTGAACCACCAAGTGGAAAAACGCGATAAAGTGTTGAAAGGGATAAAAGAGAATGCCTCAATGCTAAATCAGATAATTGCTTCTCAATCCATATCTACTACGATAGTGTTGACCCAAATGGCCATTTGTTGTCTCTTGTCAACTGAAGAAAAAAAAATAGGAATTGCCTAGTGATTCGACCGAAGAGTTACCCCTAGATGTTGCCAGTGTACTTGATTTTGAAGAGGTCTTGGATAAGCGCTTATCTTAACCGTCACTGCATAATGAACTTGAAATAATGCAAAATCTATAACTTTTTACAATAGAAGTTTAAACATTTTGTTTAATAAGAAAATAGTAAGAATCTAGGACCATTGTCACACATACGCCATCAATAAGTAAAACTTCAACAAAAAGTCATCAAATAGGGTCCTTATCCCTTTACATTACAATAGTATTTAGAAGAAATGTAGATATGGAACGAATTACTAATTCTATTACATAAATAGAGGGATAATAAAGTGGCATAAATGCATTAGTACTGAGATCCTTGAGGACCTACCACAAATCTTGGAGGTAATAAGTCCACGCTTTTTAGAGGTATGAGCAAACCGATTATCCTGAACCTATACTCATAATATCAAAAGGAGAAAATGTGTTAGTACAAACTAATGAACTAGTTGTGGAGAAATGCATAAGAACCTTTAAAACATGAGAAAATGGACATTTATATAAACATATACATTCATGAATTTTCGGAAAGCCTTTCACGTCATCAACACACCTTATAATGCAAATAACCCAAACCATGTCCCACTATAATAAAGTTGACATTGGTACATCATATGGTTCACTTGTGCAATATAAAGTTAGTATCCCATAATACCAACTCTACCAAGTGTTCCATAGAATGCACCTTAGCCACACAGATTATTACCTTTCGATTCTATTTCATATTATGGTCATGACTGAAATACATGCATTATGTTATTATCATTATCTCATAACTACAAACAATAACCCACAACAACCTTCCTAGCCTACTAGTGCCACATCTACTTAGTAAACACAGTGGGATGTCATAGACTAGTTCACACATCATTCACTACTTCGTATTTCTAAAAAGATCAACCATAACCTACGTAGACCGTGACACCTTACATGGAATCCGGTGTCAGAAATACCCAAACCAAACAAGAGTGTTATACTTGCCAAGGTAGAATCTACATACTAGCTATTATGTGGATCAACTAGTTATGTCCTACAGGGGCACGTAGTTGACTGAGAGGCAGATTTCTTCTAGAGAGTCTACCTATTTCATTAACAGGGGCATACCAATCTCCTGATTATCACTACGATGATCCAACTTTTTTCATTAATGGGAGCGTCTTTTCGTGATTAGACATATCCTCTCGGTGCTTAGTATACTGTCCAAACTTAATTCCGTTAGTTCTTTTAATTCCATATACATATCTGAGGAGTAATAAATATTAATTTAATAAAATTCTATATAAAGCTCTTAGATTCATTAGGTGAGAATACACTTACATCCTAGAATCAACATCCATATGTGGGTAGTGATTTTCCCATTATCAATTATGATGTCTTCATGAGAATTATATGTTAAATCAACACAAGTGATTAGCTTCATCGCACATAATTTATGCAATATAATAGGTAGGGTTCAAGAGAGTAGAAACTACTTAACTTTACCTTTTTTCATCCTTTCGAAAGGATGTACATTTCTAGCAACATTAAAGTTCATAAACTACATTATCCAACATAAATATACGAACCCTAATATTTACCCTATTATAAAAGGTTAAGAATGAATTATTATTATCACCTATATGTACATCACAATAAACATGAAACAAGATTCTATATGTAAACAATAATCAATTACGATACATTATATTTATCTCTACCCAATTCATTCAATATCATTCATGGAATTAGGTTATAGGGTGAACATGACTTCTAGGAAGATTTTAACAATATAATTCATAAATTAACCAAAAAATAGTCATGATATAAGGAACATTACATAAAGAAAACATTTAAGGAGTAAACCCATGGCTACGTCACAAAACCTAGTACTATAACAATTTCAAAAAATAGAAGTTTTGAAAAGATTCATGGAACAATTAATCCATTAATCAACATCCCCATATATTATTTGATGATGCTACAAGAATTTGAAGTGAAAAAAGATGGATATTGAGTTCCCTAGCTTATGCTCATCATTGTTCTTCAATGGTGGGTAAGACAGAGAATTTGTGAGAGGAAAAGTCGGTTCTGATTTGTGATTTGGGAGTTATGAAGTTTTTGTTTGTATAATTAGTTAAGTCTTTTAACATTTCTATAATTAAAAAATTACACCAACCCCACACTTAATTGTCCAAGGGTGGAATTTAGTAATTCACCCTTGGCTTGGACGCAAATTGCACCAACTCACAGGCACCCTCGACGAACTCCATTAGACGGTTCGTCGTTCCATGAAAAAACTGTCTCGGTAAAGCATTATTTTGTTCAGAGACCTCTCAATGGATCCTTGGATCAAAAAATCTATGTGAGTACTGACGACTCCAATGACGGAGCATGAGTCAGTCAATGGGGTGTCATTTGGCCCTCGCTTGAATGCTGCTTTGACAACATTTTGTGGAAACGTCTAGGTCATTCTCGAGATCCCTTAGGTTGTTAATAGGGGATTCATAATTAGATATTTTTACCCTAAACACAAACTAAAGTGTACCCTATTAATGTTAATAAGGCTTGACCTCCATATGACACTTAAAACCCCTTATAAAACCTTATGACGAAGTAGTAAATTTTCCCTAGTCTATGTCATGGTCTTTCCTTTATGTTAAGGTTTTAATACATATTAATAAAGTTAATTCTGTTAGTTTTAGTTTGGATCATCATTAATATCTATGTGAGCCTCTAGTCTAGATCATGGAACTTCAAGGGTGTTAGAGTATCCCCCCTTAGGAACATTTGTACTCGATTGACACCTTAACTTGAAGGGAAGAGAATCAATATTAGCATCCTAACAAATATCATGCTAACATGAGTCACAAATCATAGGACGAATACTCAACTCCTTTAAACACAAAATTATAGTATTCAAACATAAGAAATTAAATGCACAATATATCACGCATAAAGACCCAATATTTCATATCATTTAATGAGGAACTACCTTCTCCATTTCCAAAGAGCTCATGATAACATCAAAGACTTGCCATAAAATTTTCTTGTCAAAAAATATCAAGCATGCTCACTACAACCCTCATGGAAACAACATAACTTATTACAAGCAAGTAAAAGTTAACCATGAGGACAACCTTCATGTATATTCAATTTACTCATGAACCTTTAGTAAAGATATGCACATAATAGAATATTAAACTTAGATCAACACTATTCATAAATTTCTTTTAAGAGAAGCTGCTAATATCAATCTTGGCGATGAGTAAGATGAAAAAGATGAGGATAGCGGGACTTCATGTCGGCCTCGACCTACCATGTTGCACTTTCAACTAGATGCTTCTCCATAGGACTTTTACAGAGACAAACTATTTTTTCATTAATCTCTTGACTTGATGATCTAAGATATCGAATGAAACCTGTTAATAAGAAAAGTTTTCATTCACCCCTAACCCTTCTAACGGGAGAATAGACATTTAGTCGCATATACAATTCTTGAGCATGGAAACATGAGTTATAGGATGAACCGAGGATAATTCATTTGTAACTTCAATTTATAATTAACATTCCTGGCCCACTTTAGTATTTCATCAGGGCGCACAAACAGGGGACTAGGTTTCCCCTTTTACCAAACCTCGTCAACCATAATATTGGTGAAATCTTCAAGTAGACCCAACCACCTATTTAAAATTTTTGGTCCCTCTTTCTATTGTCGGCATAAAATTTTTGCCATCTTTGAGACGCTTTCAAATGATCCCTTCCGAGTAAGACCCTCTCTACAACCTTATGAATTTTCTTGGGACCTACTACTGCAAACCCACCTACCTATAACCACCCAATAAGTGATATACATCTCCTACCATAAAGAAACATAAAAGGTGACCTGAAGATGCTACAATAGTAGATATTATTGGAAGAGAATTTGACCAATGGTAGATGATCATACCAATTACCATTGAAATCAATGACCTGTTCCCTTAACAAATCTTCTAGGGTTTGGATTGTTCATTTTTCCAAAGCATCCTTTTGTGTATGAGAAGCGATACTAAGTTTTACCTTTGTACCGAGCCAACTTTGGAATGCCTTCATAAAATTATAAGTTAATTGAGTGCCACTATTCGAAATGATGGATAGGGGAAGCCACAAATCCTCATACATTTTTGATACAATTAAGCATAATCATCCACCGAATGTGTGGTTTTCAAGGTAATAAAGTGGTCTGAATTTGTCGACCTATTAACCATAACCTATTTCCAATCATTTTGCCTTCGTGTACAAGGAAAACCTTCCACTAATTCCATTTTCACCTCTATCCACTTCAAACTGTGGATAAACATGTGTTGAGTCAACCTTCCCGATCATTGATGTTCAGTATTGACTTGTTGACAATTAGGACATTTTTCAACAAAATAAGCTATATCTCTTTTGAATTCATTAGCGTCTTCCATAATTTGACTTTTCAGGTCATCCACATCCGGTACACAAAACGTATTTTGTCACCTGGTTACCACATCCACCCCTTATGAGAAAGACTCGTTCAATTTTCTATGAAACGATTCCTTCAACGCCATGAATACAGGATAATGAAGTTTCTTTGACTTCACCTAAACCACAAAAGATGATTTGGATTGATGACGTACCGTGACTCCTCCTTTTGGAAAATTTTCTAGCCGAACACCGATCCGTACCAACCTATGCACCTTTTTCCCGAACTCTCTATTTCTATTGGGAACATGGGCCAAACTACCAATTGATATTTTACTTACAACATCTTCTACCACATTGGCTTTTTAGTGGTTTTAAAGGACAATGATATCATAGTCCTTTAAGAGTTCTAACCATATTCTTTGGCGGAGATTTATCTCTTTTTGAGTGAACACATATTGGAGACTTTTCTGGTCAGTGAACACATCTAAGTGTATCCCATATAGATAGTACATCCATATCTTCAAAGAAAACACTACGATGGCGAATTAAAGATTATGAGATGGATAATTCTTCTCATGTACCTCGAATGGTCTAGCGGCATATAGTATCACCTTAACATGTTGAATGATTACATAACTCAAAAACTACTCGAGAAGTGTCACAATATAGGAAAAACCCTTTCGTACCCTCCGACAAGTCCAAGACCGTAACGGAGGTAAGCTTGTCTTTCAACAATTGAAATTTTTTCTAATATGTCTCTTATCACTCAAACATAAACTTCTTTTGAGTCAAGGGTGTTAATGGAGATGCAATGTAGGAACATCCCTAAAAAAACCTCCTATAGTACCATGTCAAGCCCAAGAACCTTCAAATGTCGGTAGGGCTCAAAGGTCTAGGCCTACTTTTTACGTCTTCCGTTTTCCTCAAATCTAATTTTACCCCTTTACTACAAACATTGTGACCAATAAGAGTAACTTATCTCAACAAAAACTAGGACTTACTATATATGGCCAGAGAGTTGGGCATCCTTTAGGACTTGCAAGCCTTTCATGAAATGGTTTGCATGGTAAACCTTACTTTTAGAGTATATCAAAATGTCATCAATAAATACAATCACAAACAAATTAGGCTAGTTTAGAAAAACTCAATTCATACGGTCCATGAAATTTATCGAGACATTTGTTAGGCAAAAATACATAACTCGTAATTCAAAATGACCATACCTAGTTCGGAAAAACCTTTTAGGTATGTCAACCTCTCTAACTCTTAGTTGGTGATATCTCGACCTCAAATTGATTTTAAAAATGTAAATCACACTTTGGAGTTATTAAAACAAATCTTCAATCCTAGGAATGTAACACCGTGAAAATCCAAGACACATTGTAAAGCCTAACATAGGTTTCATAAGGTCTAAGTACTATTCTGAGTCTATTTTAATGAATATAGGTCATTTATGAGGTCTAAGAACCATAACTTCCAAGAACATTCATGATGTCCGGGAAGTTGGTTCAAAGGGATTTTAATGTGCCTTAGCTAATTTGACTAACTTTTAGGAGTCGAAAGTGTACAAAAATTTGTTGAAAGGTAGATATATGTGTTTGAGTTGTTTCATTGTTAAAACGTCTGGGTATGACTTCCCAAGGACCAACCAACGGACCTTGAGGAGGACTCTTGTAGTTGATGCAACACTGCTTGGCAGTGTTCATCAACGGGATAGAAGACGACACATGTGTTGATCGACGCGGTGTTGATGCAGCTGCCATCCCAAACATAGGATGGTAAATACGGCCCCTTCAACCCCACAGCCTCAGAACTCATCGACAGAGTGTAGAAGTGCAGTCTACGATCCGTTTGTGGATCGACGTGGCGTAGATGCCACCGTCATCCCACACTTAAAAAATTGGACGAAGCCCCTCGCCTGCACAGTCTCTGACAAAGATGACGGAGTGTAGGACGGAGAGGGGGGATGTTCGTCGACTCACATACAACTCGTAATAGGGTCTTGTCTGTGAGGGTCTTAAGTTATTGCACATTTTCAATTCCATTTATTTAATTAATTAGGTTGTTTTGGGGTTATTTAGCGATTAATGAGAGACTAATAATGTTGATTATTGTCCCACTATAAATACCCTCAATCCTCATTACCCTAAAGACAACTCACAAATAAACTATCTTCCTTCTCTCGTATTTCTCTTTCTACATGAACCAAGGATTAGTTTTTTTCGGGATGGAAATGGACTAATTTATCATAAAAATTTTAACTAACGTTAAGGTATTGGTTCTATTCACCTTTGATACTCTTTCCTAAAAAGGGTCCTTTTAAATAGCATTAAAAACATGAGTTTTCTTATGGGTTTCATTCAATTATGAATTTGAAGTTATGGATTGAGTTGTTAATGGTTTCATAGGGTTATATTGAGTGGATTAACATGTAAATAAACTTGTTTATGCTAATTTTTTATGGTTTGGTCTAAATTGAAGAATATAATCCTCCATCCCTAACCCTAGATAGTGATCTTTTGTACATTGTATTGTGATCATTCAATTAAGTTTGTTGTTGAATTGATTACTATCCTAAGGTGTTATAATGATTTAATTAAAATTAATTATAGGCCTATTATGCTATTTCTTGAGATGTGATTTTGGTTATGAATTATAATGTGAAATTAGAATAAGCATGTTGTCTTAAGTTGTGATCTAGAGTGGAATTGTGTTATAAAGATGCTATTGTCCTTGTTATCTTATTGGTTATCATTGTGTGATAATGTTACTCCCCAAATTGGGTTGAGTTATGTGTTGATGGTAATACCTTCATGATAGACTATGAGGAAGACTTGGTAAGTCTTAAAATCTCTATCTTTATTTACAATTGTGATTAATTGTTGTAAGTCATGATATTATATTGGACTATGCCTTAGACTAGGATTATAGGGCGGTATGATGTTGAATTGAAATGTATATACTATGTAGTGAGGTTGGTTAAGGTGTACGTGATATAAGGATGGTAAAAACTATCAATGTGCCTTGATAAGATATGAAATGCAAATGTGTTAACCTCACATATATGAATTGTGATGAAAGGTCTTATACTCATACAATTCTTACTGAGCTATTGATGATGATGATTATACAAGAAGTAGACCCAATGGCCTAAATTAAACAACAATTGTTAATTAAAGGCTTAAAGACATTTCAAAATGGGAGTCTAGATTAGCACAAAGAGAACTATATTGAGAAGTGTCCCTTACCACATAGGAAATGTAGGAACACTACATTACTCTTGAGATTTGAGACTATAAGGCATTACACATAAAGAGTGTGTCACGACTGGATTCTAGACCCAGACAGGATCGGCGTCGTTGACCTCTCAAAGGTCACAAACAAGCCTTCTTATGTCATTCTTACTTTACATAGGTTAATTTTGGCGAAAACTTTGAAACATTTTGTTTCTTAACATACTTATAACAACATTCCATTAATACGTAGTTGTTCACCGTCAACCATTTAACAGTAAGAGATATGCAACTAAAAGAAATAGTTCAATTCTTATTAAGTGTATAATTTCCAAAATGGCACCAATACATAGTCTGAATAAAAACAGGAAGGAAACGCTAGTGGAACATGCTCCACTATCTCAACTCTAAAACTAAGCTAGAATATAAAGTAGCAGCATCCTCGAAAGCATGAGGACCTACCAAAATCGGATGAATGTTGAACGTCCGGATAACTACAGCGATGATCCTGTAGCTATATCGTCCATGTGTGCTTGCACCTAAAATAGTAGAGTTCGTATAGGGTTAGTAAACGCTTGTACTAAGTACGGGTATATGCAAGCACGGACCAAGGATATGCATGAGAAAGAATATCTCTTTCCTAACAACATGATTTTTTGAAGTCTAGTGAGTGGACTTGCAAAATTGAGATTAGGAAAGTTTCAAAATTCGGATAAGGAAAGTCAATATGCTTTCAAAATTTGAATTAGGAAAGTCAGTGAGCTTTCGAGATTTGGAATAGGAAAGTTATACCATGAGAATTACATACATCATCATACTTTTAACATTCGCACACAGCACATAACATTTACACATAACACATATCATAAAGCATACAACACATTTTGCATGTAGCACATAACTTATTTAATATCATTCATTTATATGCCATGAGACCTTAAAATCATGGACTTAACATAAATACATTCCAAAAATGAGGGCTCAACAAAAGGGACCTCAAGTAGGGAGTATTCATTAGTAAACACATAGTCTGTTTCGTTCTTTCGTACGTACTCCATTTAATTTTATTGACAGGCTAGTGTAAAAACCAGTTATACCAAGGATATAGTTTATGAATTTCATTAGGTTCGTTGTCCAATGAACAACAATGACCTAATGTCTTTACTTGAATCTAACTAAAATTTTGATTATCCTATCCTGACAGCTTTGGTATCATTCATTTCATTATTTGCATCATTTGAGGCTGGCCTCATTCATTCATTGGAAACTTTAACTTTAACCGACATAGATCATGTGAGCATCATGAAATCCAGTGCCTCCCCCACACCGAAAAGAGGTGGAATCACCGGCAAAAGAAACCCATAACATGCTAGCGTACATGGGAATTTAACCCCGCTAGATCTCTATATTGGTTTTATAGGTTTGATAGACTAGGAGATATAAGGAAACCCATACCCGGCAAGCCGGACTGTCTCATCTCATGAGAGTTACGTGAACCTCTGCCTTTCCCGAAATAAGGCATTACCGCTTATAGATAGCCTATCGGTGCTCAGTATAAAATTCAATTAAATTAATCTCTTACATCATGAAAGTTGGATTCTACTATGTGGACATCATAACTCATTAGATGATTTCTCACGTCGTCATTAGTATTATGTGTGTTAAGCTCAATACTTCCATTAGAGTGTTCATAGAGATTGGTCTCTTCATTATTTGACACTCTCATAGATGAGTACGTTTTGGTAACATTTACTTAGGCTCATTTGAGATTTCTCTAGTCATTTACCTTAGCCTCATATTATGTTGTCAACACATTTATTATCATAAGCACCTTTGCTTTTCATAGTTACTTATATCTTATTAAGTGAATGTTCAATTCATTATATGCCAATGTGCTTGGCCATTCGGTGTGTTTTACACCATTACTTAACTCTTCTAGGGTTTAGTCATTTCATTATTCATTTCAACATTTCATTGTTCATCTAATATTATGACAATGCACTTGTATATTTAGTATATCTTATACTCATACTTAACCCTTGTAGGGTTCATCATTTCATTACATACTTCTTAGGTTCACTTACTTTTAAACGTATGCTAGACTTATGAGTCTATACAAACAAGCCATGGGGCTTCATTCATAGTTTGTTAAGTGATTCATACTTTCCTAAGATTATGTAGTACAAGACTTTTGTACTTGTATATATGCCCACTTCTTGATTTCGATTTAGTAGATGGCATTATTCTTGGATATTTTATTCACGTATGACTTATGTATCAATACGGAAGTTTGGGCAAGGAAACCCAAGTTTGAATCAGTTGGATAACATTTACATTTTTCGTTGATTTTATTTTTAATCTCCATGATTTTGGGACTCTAGGTTGAACCCCATCATTAGCATTGTATCGTTAGTTTTCTACTTGGTTTTACTCTTAGGTTGGTCGAAGGGTTGTGGGTTAGAACCCCCACAACCTCTTTTTATTTTTCATTATCATCTTGCTGCCAAATTTTGCCTAAACCAAGATGTTGTGGGATCAAACCCGCACAACGAATTTTATTTATTCTTAATTTTTCTCTCAGAATTGGGAGGTTTCACAACCTCCTTATTTAAATTTTAATTTCGGTAGGGGCTGTGAGGTTGTGGGTTCGAACCCCCACAGCCTCCTATATTTATTTTTAATGACAAATTCACTAAGTTAGACGCGTAGCAGTGAGGTTGTGGGATCGAATCCCCACAACCTCACTTTATTTCTTTAATTATTTTTGCCGTCTCATTTCCATCTTTGAGGTCGTCAGTTCGATTCCCACTCCTCCCATTCTCTTTTCTTTAATTTCTCTTCTTCACTTTCTTCCTGGAGATCGTGGGTTCGATTCCCACTCCTCCCATTTTTTTTAATTCTTGTTCTCTTTTTCCTAAACCAGCACACCCAATTTCGATTCCCCCAACCCCTTTTCTTTTACTTTTTTTTCCCGCAAATTCCAGTAGCCAAAAGATGAGGTCACAGGTTCTAATCTTGGTGGCCTAACCTATTTAATATGTATTAAATTTCTTTATTTCCAACCTATTTTTGAAGGGAATTAAGGTACACCAAAGCTGGAAATTTTTTCATCAATTTTAGCTTCCTTTCATCAACCTTTTCATGTTAGTACTTAGGGCGTATTCATATACCATTTTAACACATATTTAGGCGCATCTTTCTTGAGTTTATTTGGATAAAAGATTGTCACAAAATCAGATACATTTTCATTAAATGAACATCATGATTTTGAGCATCAAGTCCAGTCCCTTGCAAACGTCACATACTTGCACACACTTGCACAAAACTTCGAACACACATTTATTGTCATTATCATGATTTCACGTACATAAATATATTCAAATTCAACATAAAAACATCACACATACCTAAACCTACCAGAAAACATACCAAACCTACTAATCATCAGGAGCTAGTGCTAGGGACATGCAACGGGGAAAATAATCCTAGTTTTTGGACTGAATGACTGAATCTTAAGGGGTCTCTTGGACAGGGACCAATAGATAAGTAACTCATACCTTATTTGATTGTTCAAACATTGAAGTTTCTGCCCAAAACCCTCTCAAAAATTAGTCCAAGCTTCCTCAACGTCCACACCACTCGACGGACAACTTCTCTTCGCCTTAACGTTTTGGTTACGTACTTTTTCTTAAGATTTCATGTGAGTTCTTCAAGTGTTCATAACTCTTAATATTTTTAGTTTTTTAGAAGAAAATAATGTGAGAGAGATAATGAAACGTGAGAGAGAGATAAAGAGAGAGTAGTCTAATATTAGGAGTTTTAGTTTGGGAATTAGTCAAACTAGGACTCCTTATTAATTTAAATACAAACCTGATTAATTAGCTATTTTAAAGGAACATTATTCCCTTAAAAAAAAGATTATAAAACATAATTAAATCACCAATATGTTGCTTCCATTAAGGCTCAAACTTGGGTGGAGTGACCCTTGCGAAATGGACCATTTCGGGTCAACCCGACCTTATTGGTTCTTTTATTAAATTAATTAATAATTCCTTAATGTAATTACTATATTATTCTTGTCCTGTAAGAGACCATTATATCCCTGGACCCTCAAACCTTAAAATTTCCTCTTTTATGTCCGGTCAAGACTCTTTCAATTAAATCTTCATTTTCGAGAGTCCTAAATGGTAAGTTCCAACCTTTCCAAGCTAAACCAACTACCCAAGTTAGTTGGCTTGGCCGTATTAAGGGTTCTGGGGTCTTTTCTACGTGTAACATTCCATGTGAACCCAGACTCTAGTCGCAAGCATTCTTGACACCTTAAGCATTGAAGGGTCCATACTAAATAACATAGTTTGTAAACTATGTTTCCTCAATAGGAATACTAGCTAGTGGATCCACATAGTTTCTATGTTTTATTTTTGGTACTATCTTGGAAAGTACTCTGCCTTGTTTCATTGTAGAGTTTTATGATACGTGATTCCACACTAGCTTATATGGTGTATGTAAGTTAGTGCAAGATGTTCCCAAACGGTTAAACGAATTAAATGATTTGAACTCTACTTGGATAACCTAAGGTGTATATTTTAGTCTAGATTGGTATATGTGATTTTACCTAAACAATGCACTAGTTAGCCTTGAGGGGAGTCTTAGGAAGAGGTTCTTCAATATGTTTATGTTATGATAATATATGATGTATATATAATGACCATGGAACATTGTTGATACTATATGTTGATTAGTTCATTTATGAATATTCCTTGGGTTATAATGTTAATATATGATGAAATGTAAAGATTAATGCCATGATATGTAAAGTGGACATTGTTTATGTTTTCTTCTAGAGTATACTTTATTGAGTAATGTTATGGGGTATTGCTCGGTCATTGCACTTGTTTACTTGATAAGGACTTGTTAGTAGTTTTCTTTCTTATTATGATATGCTTGACTCCTATTAATTCTTGTGATATTATTCCTTCATACTATGGTTGTAGTAAGTCATGGTTTAAAGTATGTTGGGATAAGTATTAGTTGTTGAGATATTGAGCATATTTACTTGCTTGAAATGACTTACTTGACTTTGCCTTAAATACCTAGAGGGGTAAAATGGCATGTTTTGACGAAAAAGTTGCTTTTAGCATGTTTTGCTTGTGTATGTGCATAAAATCTCATACTTAGTACATGTGGAGTACTAACCTCATTCTCTTCCCTTTTCTAAAAAAATTTAGGTTCCGGTCGTTGAAGTGTTTTGAAGGAGACATTGTTGAAGGGTTTGATTCTTCCTTTCATCAAAGTAGGGTAGGTCCTCAACTTTCGAGGGCAATGTCTTTCTCTAGCTTTCATATTTTTTATGAGATTATTGACTCTTTTATTATTTTTTTGTATTGAGTATTGTACTTTCAAATGACCTATACATGGTCTTGTTGTGTTGATTAAGGGCTATGCCCATATTGTGACATTCATATAGATGGTATGAGATGAGACAATCGTTGAGACTTTTGTGTTTTACGATATTATATTTAATAAAATTAGAATGCTCTATAACCTTCCTCTATAAAGGGTTTATGTATACTCAATATGTATATATATATATTATGTGTATGTAAAGGTCTATTTAAACCTATTAGTAGTGACAATGAAACTTTTACATTTTTTTGTATTTTATTAATTTATGAATTTAATGACATTAGACTAAGAGGATAGTCATAGTTCTTAAAAAGGACGACGCCGGTTACGTCTAGGGTGTTAACCCGTATGTGACAAGGAAGAGGATACTTTTTCTTTATAGTGACCTTGTTCATTTAGCGGTAGTCAATCTACATTCCAAGCGATCAATCTTTCTTTTTCACAAATAACACTAGGGCATCCCACGTTGATATGCTCGGCTGAATAATGTCATTATCTAGTAGACCCTTGAGTTAAGTTTTTAATTCACTCAACTTAGCTGGACCATTCGGTAAAGAAGGATTGAGATGTTTTTTTATCTGGCATTAAATCGATTAAAAAATGTAATTCCCGCTCACGAGGAATTCCGTGATAATGGAAGAATTATGGAAGATCCCTCTCTATGGGGATTGACTCTAACAGGGGACACTCAGACTCAAGATTCTTGATTCTCACAATATAATAGACACATCTATTAAAAATTAATATACAATCTTAGATACATGAAATGATTCAGCTTTTCGTAGCAATGTTTCCCTATTTCCATTCTAAAATGGGATTATTTTTTAATTAAAATTTACTACTCAGATCCTACAATCAATTTAAGAAAAAAAATGTAGTCAATCCATCCCCAAAATAATATCAAAGTATAACATATCAAGTTCTACCAAGTCCACCAATGTGACTCTATTTGTCAATGACACTGGACAACCCCTATGAACTCTTTCAACAAAAAAGAAATCACCCACCAGGCTAGAAACCAAAAAATGTTAATGGAGAACATCTAGAAACATATTAAATCTAATAGACACTAATGAAGTTACCAAAGACAAAGTGGCACCGGGTGCAGAACCCAAAAACATTTATGGAAAATACTTCTAACATACCAATAACATCATTCAGGGAGATCTTTTGATCACCTCGGGATTGGATGACATAGAAATGATTGTTTTTGGGAGATCATCATTTTGGAGAATTAATGGGAGTTCAGGTACCTTCTCTCCCTTTTACTGCAAGAATTGCACAATCATTAATTTGGTGTCTCTCTTCCAATATACATAGAAAACGCCCATACCAGCAAGACATTTACTTAATGCTTTTTACCACACTTGGCATAAATAAATAAAGGAACTCTCTTATTTCCTCATTGAGGCTTAAGAGTAGTACTCCTCCCTTGATTTGACTTTGAAGCGATGGAGGGACTCAGATTAGAACACCACTTTTTGAACCTTGGTTTATCTTGTATCTCAAGCCATCCTTGGAGAAATTCCCTTCTTCGGGATATAAACAGTTCAACTCCTTACAAACATGATTGAGCTTTTAGAAGTCAGCTAGTATAGTGGGAGCATACTTGGATAGTTGAGTGACCTTCAGGCTATACTCTTTTAAAAGCATATAGTCTTGACAAAGACTGATGAATTCGTGCATTTTACCTCCCTTAGTTCCAAGGGAAAGAACCTATCAAGGAAAGACATTTTGAATGCCCCTCAAGTAATTCGACCTTCTCTATATAGCCTCTCTTCTTTCCATTGTTCATACAAAACCTGAGCAACATATTTAATTTTATAGGTGGTAGTTATGACTTTTCTTTAGAAGTCACACCCAAGGAATTGATCACCTTAAATACTTTATCTATGACCCATGTGGGTCTTCCTCCACCTTGGAGAAAAAGTATTTAGGGGGATTCATCCTTGTGAAATATCTTATCCTTGATGCGGTGATGTTAGTATTGGTGTTAACTTGTACCCTAGCATCCCTAGCAACTTGGGTAGCCCACAATGGGTCAAAATATGGATATCATCCCTTATCTCAGCATTCGACATAGCCCATTCTTAAATAGGATCTTTAGGGTATGGAGTAGCTTGAGAAGAAACCGCCTCATTCTCATTCTCCTCTTCGGCCGTCATATAATTATTCCTTTTTGCATTCGGCCTATAAGAACAAGAAAAGGATTAGAAGGAAGGAATTGGATAGTGTTAGAAATCCGAACACGATAATAGATTAATGAAGAAAGGATGGTTCCTAATCATTCTTAGAGCCTCTTATTAATGAATACAGCGCGCTTCACATTTTGAGGTAGAATCTAATCCCAAAACATTATGCTCTATAGAAAGTTTGCAATGACCAGATATTACCCCTAGAGGCTACTGCAGTAGTAGACCTTAAAGAGGTATTATACAAGCCATTAGCATAATAGTCACTGCATCATGAACTTGAAAAAATGCATAATTCAAAACTTTTTACAATAGAAGTTCAAACGTTCTTTTTCATAAGAAAAATAATAATAATCTAATATCATTGTCATACTTGAAACATCTTTTATTAAGAGTTCAACAAAATGTCTTTAAATAGGGTCTGTAGCCCTTTAGACAGAATAATCTTAAGAACAAATGTCCTTACGAAATGAATAACTAATTCTATTACGTCCATTAAGGGATCATAAATTGTCATTAAATGCATCAATCCTCATATCCTTGATGACCTACCACAAGTCATGGAGAAACAAATTTTAAGCTTTCTTAAACATGGTAAGAGAAAACCAATTAGCGGAACAAATGCTCATAATAGGACAAGGAGAAAGAGCTTAGTAAAAATTAATGAACTAAGTATGTAGAAAAGAATAAAAACCTTTAAAACATGATAAAGGGGACATTTATTTAAACAGATGTATTCATGATGTTTTGCAATGTCTTTTACATAATTAATACACCACATAATGCAAATAAGTCTAAACATGTCCCATTACAATTAAGTAATAACCTTGGCACATCCTAAGGCTTATTTGTGTGATGTAAAGTTAGCGTCCCATATTAGCAACTCTACTAAGTGTTCATTAGTACGTACCTAAGCACCACAGATTACCTTTTTCATTCTATTTCATGTCATATTCATGAGTGATACACATGCATCATGAACCACATTTGAATATAAGAACATGCTACCTATAACCATTAACCATTTAATATAAATCTAATGATAATCATCTCATAACAAAAAAAAAAACACCCACGACAACCTTCTGAGCCTACTAGTTCATTGTACAAGTGAAGTCTCATACCCCCACTTCTACTTAGTAAACTCATTGGGATGTCATAGACCAGTTTACACTACTTTCATTACTTTGTTATTTCGGGAAGATCAACCATAACAGACATAGACCATGAGATCTTCCATGGAATCTAGTGTCGTAAAGCACCACACTGAAAAAAGGTGTTCTACTTGACAAGGTAGAACATAGATACTAGCTACTATGTGGATCCACTAGCAATGTCTTACAGGGGCACATAGTTAAGGGATAGGGAGATTGCTTCTACGGACTCTGCCTATAGCACTAACGGGGGAGTCCCCATCCCATGAATACCACTAAGATGAGCCAACAATTTTTCATCTCATGAATATCACTAGGATTACCCAACCTCTAGCATTAACGGGAGGGTAATTTCCTCATTGTCCATATCCTCTCGGTGCTTTGTTTACTTTCCCAATTTAGTA
This sequence comes from Solanum lycopersicum, assembly GCF_036512215.1. NCBI lineage: Eukaryota > Viridiplantae > Streptophyta > Magnoliopsida > Solanales > Solanaceae > Solanum > Solanum lycopersicum. The sequence goes on from NC_090802.1 coordinate 44,149,491, forward strand.
GCACTAGTTATTTTAATTGTATCTACATATGTGAAGAGTAATCCATCATCATTCAATAAAATTAAATATATAACTGTTAAATTCAGTAGGCCAGAATACACTTTCATCCTTGAATAAATATACACATATGAATAGTGCTCTTTACATTATCAATTATGGTGTTTTCATGAGAATTATACTTCTAATATACAAAAGAAATTAGCTTAATCCGACACAAGTAAATCAACATAATAGGTAGGGTTAAATAGAGTACAGACCGCTTCACAATACCTTTCTTTTATCCTTTCATAAGCCATGTACCTTGCAAGCAAATTTAATGTTCATGTACTACTTTCTCCAACACATATATACAAACCATAATATTTACCTTCTCTTCAACGTTAAGAATAAAATAACATAATAAATTTTATATATATCACAATACACATGTAACAATATTCTATAGTTACATAATCATCAATTACAATATATCATATTGATCTCTACTCAATTCATCCAATAACATTCATGAAATTAAGTCATAGAGTGAACATTGATTCTTTGAATATTTTCAGCATAAAATTCATCATTAAATCCAATATATTCATGACACAAGTCATTTAAGATAATGAAAACAATATAGGAGTAAACCCATGGGTATATCACAAACCCTAGTTTTAGTCACCATAACAATTTTGAAAATAGATGTTTTCAAGGGCTTCATGGAGAAACTAACCATGGATAAACATACCCATATATTATTTGATAATACTCAATTAATTTGAAGTGTAAAATATGGATCATGAGTGCCATAGCTTGAGCTTTTCCTTGTTCTTCAATGGTAAGTTAGAGACACAATTTGTAAGAGAGGGAAAGTGGGTTTTGATTTTGATTTGGGATTTATCAAGTGTTTGTTATTTTACTGATTCAAAGTCTTTTAATATATCTAAAATTACTAACTTAGGCCGCCCCACACTTAATTGGCGAAAGCTAGAATTTACTAGTTCACTCTTGGCTTGGCAACAACTTGCACCACTCCCAGGCACCATCGATGCCCTTTAGTCGACGGTCAGTTATTCCATGAATGGACAATCCTGACAAAGCATCTTTTTGTTTACTTACTACTAAAATGGAGCCTTGTACCCAAAAATCTATGAATGGACTCATGACTTCAATACAGAAGCGGTAGTCATTAGATGGGACATCGTTTGGTCCTCACCGGTTGCATGCTGTATTGACAGATTTTTGGAGGAAAAATATTTTTATATTTGTTTTCTTTTTGTTTTTGGAATACCGTGTGATGATTTTGAATGTAAAAGTGTAGCTTGTGATAGAAAAACGCAGATTGGAGAAAAAATATTTTATCGTTGACTCACAGAAGAGGTTGGATAGTACGACATGGACCACTGTTAGAATTAAGAGATCATAAAGATGGTGTTTTTAAAACATATTGGGTCAATAGACAAGTCGGTGAATTGCTAAACAGGTTTGCAAGCCCGACTTTGTATGATATTTTTATAGTCAAGTTAAATGGAAGTCATGTAAAACTCGGCGAACTAAGTAACAACTCGACGTATGAATGAGTTATTCGTTGACATCAACTAATATCACCGCATGGTCATGAACTGAATGGTTTATAAAAAGCGAAAGATTTAAACTTACAAGCCCATTCATATTCCCTCACTTTTCTTTGCAATACAATCTGACGACACATAAAATTTCCTAATTTTTGCATTTTTTTGCTTTCTGGTCGTTGATTTTGTGTTTGGACTAGGAATTCCTTTTTGCCTAGCATTTCAAATCATAATTCATTATTAATGTTTCGTATTATAAACCCCAAACTCGCAAATATTGTTAGAACTCAAATAATTTGTTATGAATTGTGATTGATGTAAACTAGAACTCTAAGAAATCATATATGTGCTTGTGTACTTAGTTTAATTTCTATATTTTGTTGTCGTGTCTAGTTAGGTGAAGTCTTAATAACCCAAATTGTGCTTTATGACGTTCTTTACCAATGATTGAGCAATTTACATCATTCTTTAGGACTAAAGTCATTAAATGACCAATTTTAGTTAAATTAAGGGGAAGTGTGAGCACCTCGATGTCATGAGGTTTAATGGTCTGAGCCTATTTGAGATAGTATGTGGCATGATTTTGTTTTAGAGGGCATGGAGGTTTATTTTGGAAGTTAGGGTTTCAAAATAAAAACATTAGGAAGTAAATTTTAATTTGATGATTTTGATGACTTTGGTTTTGTAAATTTTAGAGAGAATCTTAATCTCACCGAGCAAACATGGCGACTCACTGAAAGTCATCTTTGATCTCTTTTTCTGAATTCCCAACCCCTAAAACATATTACAAATTTTGGAGGGCTAGTTTGTGCTCAACGAATTATATGCCTGATTCGCCAAAAGGCCCATCTCATTGCCGACATGCAATTATTTTTTGAATGTTTTTAAGCCAAAATCTTTTGGCAAGTCAAATTTCTCTTACACAATTTATTAGGCAACTCTCCGATCTGTTAGGCGAGTCTTTTTGCAACTTTACTTGAACTGTTTCTAACAATATACGATGTTTTCACAGATATGACTAGGACAAAAGTAGTAGGATGAGGCATGCCGACTTCAAAAAGGAAATGGGAGTATCATAGATGAGAACGGAGATTCATTATTTGCAAACGCAACAAAACATCCTAACATATGTGGGACGGGAAGGGTAATGGAAAGACATCTATTCCTAAGTCATCGAAGCTCAACTATGATAGAGACGAAATATATGTCACTAACTTCAAAACTTCTTAAAGTTGAGGGTGAGCACCAAGACCTTGACATTGCTATCTCTAAGAGTGAGGATGATGAAACACTATGGACCCAACAAGCTGAATTATGATCCAAGATGATGATTGATCAATCTAGGATGAGAGTGATTGATACATGATGAGTCCTCATATTTGAGTCATTTCTGGCATTATTATAATTAAAATAGTGTCCTCATGCTCATTTTACCTCAATATCAGATGAAAACTCTTAAGTTTTGGGTATGTGGATTTTTTAATATAAGTATGGACACTTAAGCGCAAAATAGGAACATAAAGGATGAAAAAGACCTCAATTTGAAGCCTGAGCATCACCAAGCATACGTGGCGATCAAACGAATAAAGACACTTCAGTAGTTGTTCCAGCTGGCGAAGCCCTAAAGGAAGGTGATTCAAGAGATAATAAAAAGGACAAGTCCGTGTTATTCCGAATAGTTCTAAGAAGCAGAAGTATTCTGCCCAATGTGACAGTACACATAGACGATGAAGGCAAAACAAAAGCAGTGATGAATCATTAGAAGAGAAAATTGTAGAATCATTCGGCGATTCATAACTAAGTCGTCGAATGGATTCGCCAGCATTAAATTTTAAATCTACAAATACTAGCCGTAGTAATTTTTTTTAGGGTTTCCAAAGATTATTATCAATATTCACTTTTTGAATTTTAGTTTTTGTATTTTCTCTTGAGTTTAGAGAGGATTTTTGGGAGACATGATAATGTAGTTCTTCTTCCTCAAATCGAAAATGGGTTTTTTCCATTCTTCTTTGTTTCCTCATATTAACGTTTAATTTCTTATACACATTTGATTTTTGTATAATTTAAGGTATATTTGATTATTACTTGATATTTTGCTAAAAACCCCTTTCTTGGGGTGTGGTTTAAAAAATATGTGCTGATATTATTGTTGGGTCTTCCTCACTGATACAATTAGAGGCATCTTAATGGTAAATTCACCTAGTGGTTGTATTTCATTTAATGATGTTTGTCATTGAAAATACAAAATCTCCAATGTGTTTTCTCTTAGAAGAGATAGGTAGAGAAACCAAGACAACTAGATCGATTTCCTAAATCATGGGGCAACATAAGGATCATCACGAGAGGGTGAGACCTAGTCCCATATCCAAACACTATTCATCGAAAGAGCCGGTGTGGGTAAGGTATGGGTTGGTCTTCAATAGACGAGTGGGTGTAAGAGAGGAACCCATTTGATATTGGTTAAGTTGCCCTAGAGGGAATTTACTTTCACCTAAAGCTTAATCTTGTTATCATTATTTTGGAAATTTTCCTATCAGAAGCATCTACCCATTGTTTTATGTCAACATATTTGCAGTCACACCCTAAGAATTATCCCCCATACTTAATTTTCCCTTTATTTTAATTGTTTTATTTACTTGTTACACAACCCTTTTTTATATTTGACACCGGTGTTCAAAATTGAATTTACTTTTCTTTATTAAAAAATATCTTAATTTACTAATAACTAGAACGAACTTCTATTTTAGAGAATATTTTCACTATTGCTCCCTTCGAACGCGACCCCGCACTTGTAATAATTCGTAGACACTCAAATTGTAGGCTAGTGTCAATGATCATGATCACAGAATAAGAAATTAAAATTGTCACGACCGAGGAGCGCCCGCTAGAAGTAACACAGCACACTGGACCTCTCAGAGGTCGTATACAAGACCTTAGATATCTTTCATCACATTGTCATAAAATTGAAGGAAAATTTAAAACTTTTTCATAGAATACCACGATGCTAAAACATGACTTCATTTAAAAACCATTACGACATAGTTAAGACTCTAAGTCTCGTCTTTCCATCTTGGAGACTAATTTAATTGTCACGACCTAAGAGCACCCCCTAGAAGTAACATTGTGTACTTTACCTCTTGGAGGTCTTGTACAGGCCCTTAAAAATCTTTCATTTCATATATATAAAATGTAGCACAGAGTTAAAACTTTTTCTCTTTTAAACATAATGCGGAATAATTTCATAAAACATAAAACCTTTATATTATATGTCTCAAAAACCATCTAAGAAAAAATGAGTATAAATATCTTGTTGCACAAACCATAAAAGTTTAAACATAAAAAATAACACAAAAGAAAACCCATCATTGGTGCCCTCGGATGCTATGAGAACTCACCAATCATCAATTCTTGAAAGCCTTCGAAACTCTATCCTTCAAAAAAACTAAATCTCCTTAAGACCCTATATTGGATTAGAATGTAGGAACAATATGTGTTAGTACGAAATGTACTAAGTATGGAAACTATCATACCAAACGTAAGATGTCTTAAAGGGTTAGTCAACAATAGAGATAATATTTATATACAAAACATAATCATAAAATGAATATCATAAGCGTAATAAAGCGTGAAAGAGTTAATACTCAAATCATTGTCCTTTTTACTCAATCGAACAACTTCAAAAGCCAACTCCAAGTATTCTTGTCCATGACTAAGGTAGTATCCATTCCTACTACTAAAGCTGAGTAGATATGTTTGGTCATCTTGATCATAATCCACACTCATAATTAATAATTAAGGTCATCATAACATATGAGCACTATGCCCCAAGATCACCTCAAAGGACACTTGTGCAAGGCATGTTAGGTATCCCATTCTACCTCACACAATAAGCATATCTTGAAGTCACCCTATTAACTTTCATCCACTTTAAGTGTCTATAGTAGACCTACTTTATACTGACAAGGATATATAATCTTCAGTAAATCATGACATGGAAGGCAACTATAACACTACCCAATCTAAGCATACATTAGATAGGAACATGTCATAGAAAGCTTCAAGTTAAACTTTTGCCATGCATATATGGAATCCCATACTACATTCTATACTAAGTACTTGTCTAGGTTATGTTAATGCAAGCTAACTTATCTTGCATCCTTGTCTATTATGCTCAAAATATTATCATAATACACCTACTAGCAAGGAAAACATCTCAACATACCAACCAAGCTAACAAAGGAAGGATACATGAGTACCATCCTAACCACCATGCAACCAATTATGTAGATGAAAGCTAATCTACCAGGGATCATAAATCCTCAAACCTAAGATACCATGAGATACTATCTCAAGCTATTACATTAAATGATCCTTGCATGAAAGTAAATCTAACATTAGGAGAGTATAGACCTTTCACATAAAGCTATCATGAAATGGTTTTACCTAAAAAAGTCAATCTATCATGAAGGCACTCTAGTCATGCTACTTCTAGCTATTCTAAGGGGAGATCCATTACTCAATCTAAAGCTACAATGGGAACCACAATCAAGCATTCTTTCGAGACATGACAAAGCTACACCTGGGAAAACTTTTTTTCGTACATACCAAGCATTCATTATTTTCATCACTTCAAGAGACCATCATTACTTCATGTAAATATTCCATGAGATTCAACATCTCAAGCTACCAAGAGATGCACCATCTAAAGTTTCCATGAGATTCAACATCTCAAGACAGCATGAAAAATTCATACTGAACCTTAAGGTATTACACCTTTCTCTTGTCTTACTAAGGCAATTAAATATGAAGTGACTATACAATCCATCTTCAAGATATTCTTAGTATATCATGGATTGATTTAATTTTAGTTCATCGGTCAACCTAGAATCCATTTATGTGAGAGAACTTGTTTCCCATAACTTGTTCTTGTCTAAGTGTAAAAATTAAAGAGAACATCCTCAATATCCCTTCATAATGAATTCACCTATAAATCCCTAACAATAATTGCATATAATCCCTATAGGTTATTATTTATTTGAATCTATCATGGTCCATGTCCAATTACAAGTAAATTCATCATTTAGACCATTAGATGGTAAATCTAGTCATTCATTATCAAATAGGTCCAATTACAACTTTAAAAGTCAATATCTTCCTTAATTAATTAGGCCTACTGAAATTCATATATAGGTAATCCTATGATGATAAAATAGTATTCAATACGAATGAATTAGGAAGATCAACTTAGAACCTACATTTTCCCTCTAATGTCCTAAAATTACCATGTTCAAATAAAATATCAAACAATAAATTTCACCATAAAAATCTACAGAAAATATCATATAATCATCATATGAACATAATTTAATTCTACCCACTAGATTGGGCTCACAATATAGCATTACCAACAATGCTATCACAACCCTTACTAGATTGGTGTCTTGTGGATTATCAATTGAGGGATTACTATGGGGACTCCATGAATGAAATAATCCATGGATGAATAAGCTACAGTTACCTTATATTATATCCTTACAATTTTCTTGAAACATTTGTGAATTTTTTCCTATGAACTGCCTCCTATTTCTTTTCTCCTTATATAGTGTTCTTGAGATAGTTTTTGAGAGAGAGAAGTTTTGATTTGGAGTATACAGTCTAAATTTCTTTTTTATTTCATAAATACTCAGAAAATACCTAAAACAAACTTAAAATAACCATCTATTCAATTAGTTTGACGTGGGAGGAATTTACCAAACTTCCCCACCTAACGACGGATACCTGTATAAATTACTGGTATAAACTACGCTTGCGAACGATGGGCCGTCGATAGAACCATGGATCCATCCTACATGCCCATTGTTTGTGAAACATTCCATGAATTTTTGGCGCTCAAACCCTAGGCCTAAGTTTAGAGTGAAGCCCCCAATCGACGAGGCGTAGCCAATCTCTGCCAAGGCATGAGTTGCCTACTTTTGGGTCCTTCTCAAGGGCCTTTAATGTGGTCCTTGTGAATTCATGCCCAGTCATTTTCACCCTAAATATGCCCATATACATGTTTGGAACCTCTGTTATAAATTTGAACTCCAAACATCACATAAAACAGGCAAAGGCATTCTAGAACACACAAGCAAGTCTCAAGGATAACTTTCGAACAACATGGTTATTCTTGGACTTTTGATCTCCAAACACGTCCAATCTCCTCATTCCATATTTTAATTAAATAATTAATAATATGTAGACCTTATAAACTCATGAAACAAATTTTAAGCTCTTTTTGGACCTAACTAATTTTGGGGTCCTTACAATATCTCCTACTTGAGAAATATTCTTCCATTAATGACACCTTACTAAACACTTTTTAAAGGACGAACTCTAGACTAGTAGCCCATCGTACATGCATATACCTAAATGAACATACCCAAATCAATGAAAACTAAATTCCAAGATAGACAGTCTAATTCAACTCAACATGCATGAAGGAAACATTCTTACTAATATCCAAGGGGAAACTAACATCTCCTAGATGTAAAATGTTCAATATACTCCATGGAGCCTAGAATGCTCGTTTACCCTAATATGTCCCAACAAGAGACAAATCCATGCAACTAGGTGACGTTGTAACAAGGCGTACACACCTTCATAGCATCAAATGAACACAATATCAACATATAATCATAAAAAGACCTCATGAAAAAGGGCTCACTATCCCTCACTTCGGATAAAGACACGCATGTCTTTTTAATATCCCCTTATCATAACAAGGAAAACATCAAGTCTTTAAAAAGAAAATCAAGGGAAAAACGAAAATCTTATTATTTTCATAAATTCTTAAAGAAGCACATATCGGGGAGGGAAATAACGAAATCATTCTTGATCGCCCTTGGATCGGAGAGCATATAATCTATTCCTGTTTTGAGGACCATCTTACACATCATTAGTCTAAACTTGCTTGCCTTTTTTCACATTATCCTTATCCTTAGGGAAATCCTTCATCATGTGACCTCTCAGACCACATCAATAACAAACATCCTACTGGCTAAGCATCTACCTTCTTACCACACCTAGGGAAAGTAGGTAGGGAATACTCATTTCTCTTCCCTTGAGGTATAACATTACACCCCCTCTCATCTTCATACCTTGTATAATTAGAATAACCTTGTCCTGTAAACTTCTGTCTATTCTTAAAATTACCATGTCCATTGGATCCACCATTATCCATCCTTCTTTTCATCTTCTCTTCCTTAAGTTTGGATTCCTCTATTTGTTAGGCAAACAACATAATTTAGGAGACATCCATATCATCAACACGCAAATTCATACAACAATCTTCTTCTACTAGTTCAGATACCCCCATCATAGACCTATTAATCACGTCTTAAGGGTTTCCTACCATGCTTGGAGCATACTTCAACAAAAGAGTGAACTTCAAGGTATACTCCTTAGCAATCAAATTGACTTGCTTGTGGTTTATAAATTCAAACACATTAGACTCCCTCAACTCCTTAGCAAATAACCTATAACGTTTAAATGATTTATAAATCTCCTATTCTATGGTACCCGCCCTTACCGTCCTAGAAACATTCCATTGTTCATACGAACATGAGCTACATCTTTCAATTGATAAGCATCTAGTTCTACGTAGAAGTCAATCACATAATAACGAGTCTTATAAACCTCATCTATGAACCTATATGGATCCTCATCTACCTGGGAACAACTAAGTTCTTAAGGTTTCATCCTCAACAACACCCTACTCCTACAGTAAGTCATTCTCCTTTGAGGTTTTCACACAATCTCCCCATTGGATTGGGCCGTGAAGGCTTGGGAAAATAAATTCATAAAAAACCTAAAATCCTCTAAATTTTCATTCCCCAAATATGGATCATTAGGAACTTTAGGAGGGACTTGATTCCCTTAGGATGAACCTTTTGATCTTCATTGCCATCTCCTTCCCATCTAACATTTGCCCTAGTGTTAGCCATAACCGGCACAAAATCATAGGAAACATTAGAAGAAGGGACCAATGGACCAAAACTCTACGGCATAACTTGAAGAATGAAGAAGCGCAACTTTCATAATCATCTCATAGATTCGTAAGAATGGATGTTTTACGACTCACACCGATAAATAAGACTATACTAGATGTAGTTTTGAGAAAAACTCAAGACCATTTCATAGCCTTATGCTTTGATACCATGTTTATCACGACCAGAGAGAACCCGTAAAAATAACATGGAGTACTTAAATCTCTTGAAGGTCTGGTACAAGCCGTTGTACATCTTTCATTGCATATGTATGAAAAATAACATAAAACCTTTTTCTCTTTAAAACATAATGCGGAATCATTTCATAGAACAAAATGATTTCTATTATATATCTCAAAAAATATCTATGAAAACATGAGTACAAATGTCTTGGGACACAACCTATAAATGTTTAAAAAGAAAAGAGCATTAAAGACAACATAGGGGTGGTGTCCTTCGATGCTATGAGGACTCCCCAATTTTAACTTCTTAAAAGCATTAAAAACATTGCCCTTAAAAGCAACTCAAGATCCTCAAAACCTTACATTGTATTAGAATGTAGGCAAAATATGCGTTAGAAAGAATGATATCAAGAATGGAAACTATCATACATAACATCAGATATCTTAAAAGGTTAGTCAACAATAGACATATTCATAAGAGATAAAGGCATAAACATAACATGAATATCATAAGTGTAATAGAGCATCATAAATAATAAAATAGTTCATACTAAGATTTTTGTCATTCTTACTCAAATGAAAAACTTCACGAGACACCTACTAGTATACATTTGAAAGGCTAAGGTAGCATCCCATACTATTACCAAATCTAAGTACCTCTCTTTTGTCATTCTTGATCATAATTCACTCTCATTATTAGTTCTTAAAATCATCATAACATATGAGAACTATGCCCCTATATCACCTCAA